>NC_133770.1:221591874-221666025 GCF_003597395.2 Chelonoidis abingdonii | reverse complement strand
TCCCTTCTCCTTTCCTCCCCAAAATCCCTGTTGGATTGGGGATTCCCCTATTGCGGCACAATCACTGGTTGGGGGGTAGTCCAATTGGCCAACAATAGGTGTCAACAAGGGACATTAGGTACTGAGATAAGATGTCCTTGGTTAGATGGATATGGAGAGTTCTCTTTATCACTTTCCAGGCACTTGCGCCATCCCTGAGTTACATAGGTCCCTCAGCAAGGATCTCTGGATGGAGAGTTCTAGAGCTGATCAGAAAACAGACTTTCTATTCTGCAGTAAATTCCAACATTTTAAAATCTGCTTTTATTCCAAATCAGAACAAAGTCACAATTTCAAAATTGTCTATGTACCAGTTCAGAAAAACTTTGATTTTGAATCATCAAAATGTTTTGTTTTGATAAGGTAAAAACATAATAGATATTGTATATAATAGATCTTTTTTCAACTAGCTCTAGAGGTGTCCCTCTTCTATCACACCTAATTCTGAAAAAAAAAAAAAAACCTGAATGTGCTGCCTCAGGTGACTTATTTTCCATCTTTCAGCCTGGGGCATGGAGCAATTTGTGTTTTATTTTTTTCTCTTGGAACATCAAACTCCAAGCCCAGGACAACACTTAGTACCTCAAAGAGTTCTGGTGCTAGTGGGGAGAAAAATGGGGAGGGAAGTGATAAGAGAGATCCCACAGGGTTTCCAAGTGGATAAAGTTTGTTGCGGGGACAAGATATTCCAGAAGACACCATAATGGGGAGCATATTTGGAATCCATACCCAAAACAACATGAAATCAAGAAGGTTTCCTCTGTGTTCCTGTGCAAATTAGGACACTGTTGAAAGGTGGGAATGCCCTGCTGGGTAATGGAGCAATGCTGATCCTGTGTTTTGCTTGTTTTTCAATTTTATTTTTCATATAGTCCTACAAGCAGGGGAATCATTTAAGGGTGAGGAAGATTATTTATTATTATTATTATAGCAGCATAATTCCACAAACATGCTAGGGCAACTTGCAAAAGTATAAAAATCTATATTCCTAGACCATGCAAATCTAAAACAAAAAGCAAAACCCTGACTGGTTGGGTTGTGTCCTTGTACCATTAAGATGTAGTCAGAACGGCCTCTTGAACCCATCTCCACCAATGTGTGAGACTTAAGAGTTCAGATAATCTTCAGATAAACATCCACTTTCATGTTGCAAATCTGAACAGAACATTTTGAGATTTGCTTCCTCTAATAAAAACACTTATTTCAATTGTTTCTTACTGACAAATTCAAAGCAAGCCCATTACTTCCCTGGCTGCATGTCACAGTGTTAGCTATGCTAATATAATGCTTTGGAATCATGACCCCCTACTGATGCAACAAATTTCAAAATGTTAACAAAATATCCTCTGAGCATTATAGAAAATGTAAAATAAAAGGTGGTTGTTTTCCAAATATGCTCTTCTTGAAATCAAGCTGTGGAATTCTCAGTATGTGTATTCTTCTCATATCAACTTATTTTCAAGATAATGATGCAATTTAATAAACTCTGCAGGAATACGATGAATTGCGATTCCTCTTCTTGTATGGAAACAGAAGTGGCTTTTGTTTTCTTAAACAGCTTAGGTTTTCAGAGTTTGTTATACTTAAACCTTTGAATGGTTCATGTTCAAATTGAGAGGGATTCATAGCCATTTTAACACCTACTTCTTCGGAAAATGGAAATACTATTGATGCAAGGCACCAAATAAAGCCAATCCTTCCCATAATGCACATCATTCCTACCTGGGAATCAAATTACATGGAATTATTCTTCATAAAAAAGACCACACAGCATTTTTAAACAAAACCAGTTTCCAATAAGTGTGATATAATATATTGAAATTCAATGAAAGTGTAATTCAGAAATATAGCTCACTCCTTTCAGTCCCCTACCCCCAATGGAATAATATATATCTGAGTGTAAAAGAAAAAGACAGTCAGCTGAACATCAAAAGATAATTTCAACCCCCTCTAACTGTTTCAGCAATGGATTATCCTTAGGTTAAAAAAAAAAGAGAAAAAAACCTCTAAAAATGAAGATGTGAGTGCTGATAAGCATGTTTTTCCTCTTTCAGGATTCTTTTTTTTTTTTTAAATTGCACAGAGTTTTAGGAAGCAAAGTGAAAAGTGGTTTTAAGTGACAAGTGCAGTGTTTCATTTTCTGTGTAAAATTGTACATTTGTTTTTTTCCTCATCTAATACAGTAAAGGCTTTTAGGGAAGAAGTAAACAGATAAATGGAGGTGCAATCCAAAGGGAATTGCAAGAGAAGCAATTTTATTTTGTCTGTATGGTTCTTTTTGCTCTGTGTTGTTTATTATTGTCTTGATGTTGTTCATTATTTGCACTTTCCTGGCTCTTATCTTCTAATTGATATCAAGACCTCTTTATAGTGTTTCTAAAATTTTTTAAAAACAATAGGTCAACAAAAGAGATTTATACACTTGGATTTAACAATGATTCACTAATAAAAATTAAAGTAAATTTGTTATTTAATTATGAAATATGTAACCTCATTTTATCTTTCAGTAGCATGAAACCATTGAAGCTGACACTTCAATTGCATGTACTCATGTGTTGATGAGCTCTGAGAATTAAGCACAAGCAACTATTAAAGCGTAGGCATCTTCCCAGGTTCCCCATACCTAATTACTACAAGTTAAAAGTTTCCTCCTGAGGGGGACCACTTTCATTCTCTATCTGACACATAGAAATTAGTTGCCTAATAGAATGGAATAGTTTTGCAAATTGAAGGAATTAAGTGAGCTTTTTTAATTTAGCCTCTTTCTGAATTTGATCTTAATTTGGATTCAAGTGTGAAGAGGTTGATGGTGTGAAGCAGCTTTGTTTGGCCCATTTCCAATAACTTTATATTGCCCTTTTCCAGATTCTATGTGTCTCTTATTTCCACTGGTCTTTATGTAGTAGTGAAAGCTATCATGCCTAAATCAAGGAACAATTATTCAACTAGCTGATTGCATTATTGTGGAATAAGGCTAAAAGTATTCCCTTTTTCCCCACCAAGGAATATTAGAGTCAAAAGAGACATCAGAGATGGAACACAAATAACAGAACAGCTGACATTTTCCCTTTGGGTTTCTAAAGCTATGAGACAGGAACTGAGTGTGGATATAAAATCATCTAGAATGTGCACATTTTATTCAGGCATGCAAATAATAGAGTGTACATGTGTGATTGTACATGTTTTAGATGAACAGTTCAATGTCCACTTTGAAAGTTCAAATTTTGAATCTCTCTTGCTCCTGGGCAGCTGTGATTTCCAGAAATCCCTTTGCAGACAGTTTAGTAGCCTGATGAAAGAGCCACTGAAAGGAACAGGCTTTCCTTGAGAGAAGGGACAGGGAAGGAGAAAAACAGAAAAAAATGGTTTTAGTATTTTCAAACACATGATCTGATATGGACTTGATCAAGTCTGATAGATGGTGTGTCCTTGAGACAGGGGAAAGAACAATCTTTGACTTTCCAAACAGAGCAAACGAGAGAGGGTTTCTCCTGAATCTTTAAGGAAAAGAAAATCAGGAAATTGGAATGCTGAGTTAGAGTTTGCTATCCAGCAATACTTTTTGTAATTCTGAGAACAAGCTTTTAAGTAAGGAACTAATCTACAAATGAAGTGCAACTTCGATGACTTCTGAATCCAAAAAATGTGGAAATAGAACATTTTACCATGGAGGGTTCTAAAAGAAACAGTACAATTCCATAACACAGGGAGAAAGGGGGTGCGTATTGGGGGGAGAGATGATCTCACATATAAGGCTAAGACACTTGAGATTAAGCAAAGAAAAGCTGTAAAGTGCCCTGAGGAGGTTTACACTCAAAGAAAAAACACATCCATGAAAGGAGAAAATGAGGTCAGGCAAAAAAGATATTTGATCTCATGGTTCATGATTTAAGGCTCACTGACATAAAAGAACAGACACTAAAGAGACATTGCCGTCAGAAGAAATTTTAATTCTAACTCAGACAAGAGAGACAAAATATTGCAACTTCTCCAGACAACACTCAAATCTGCTAATAAATTATTGTCAGGTCTGTGACTCACAGTACTGCAACAAATGCCATATATAATCTACTGTGTCAACTGGGGAGGGCCTAAAACAGATGAGTCATCTGTCTTTTCCCTTTCACCCAGCATGAGAAAAATCCTTCACCTCATCTCAAATGGTAGAGAAATCTAACAACTGGAGGGGAAAAATACAGCTTAAAATAATGATTTTGCTGGAGTATGGGAAAGGGAAAATAGGAGATTGCTTTTGGGGGTACTAATGAATATATATATTTCTAGCGGGAGGGAAAAAGTTTTTAGGAGCCAAACAGATTTAACTTGTTATAAGAAGGCTGTTAATTTATTAATAACTGTCTCTGGTCACAGCAATAAAACCACAACGGTGACACTTGAAGGCTTTATGAATTTTCCAGAAAACTGAGCTTAGATGACAACTTTTCAGTGTTCATTTTGCATAGAAGTTATTTCAGTATAACACTTGGAATAATCAAAAAGAAAGAGAGACTTGCTGCTTCAGACCTTCTGCTCCTTCTGCTGGGGAAGCACAGCGAGCCTGTCACGGATATTATGACATCAAAGTATTCTAGAGTAACTGAAATTCTTTTGAAAAATGAAGTGATTTGGATGTGATTTCTTATATTTTTCAGCAGGGACATTGCAAATGAAATGCCATACAAGAGTAAAATTTTGGAGTTTGTAATACTCAAATCTCCCTCTTCCCTATATCTATACATATGCATGTATGTGTATAATATGGAATGAAAGAGTATAAAGTTTTTGTCAGCACAACAACAAGTGCCAATGTAAACCTTTTGCCACTTCACACATTTTATTACACAAAATGTACCAGTGGAACTTTTAGTATTTTGTTGTTGGTTTTTTTTTTTTCGTTCTTCCACCTATAAAACAATATGTTCGTTACCATAAGTGTCTCAGAAGGAACCGTAAAAGATCTCTAAAAATGTCTTAAAATAGCTTGTCTATACATAACGTCACTCTTTTCAGTTCCAGTATCTTGGGATCTCACAGCAAGCGCAGTGTGGTCCATGGCAAAGGAAAGCGCCTTTTCCCAGTGATATGAAGCTTCAGTGTCTAGGCTTGCTGGGTCAAATACTGCTGCCACTGATCTACATCTGAATATTGCCTATCCTAGGCCTTCATATAGTAATGGAGTGAGTGGGTGGGACAGAAGGAGAGATTTGGAGAAGCAAGATGGAAATATTTTGGTGACAGGGTTGACTTAGAACAGTGGTTTTCAACTTTTTAGGCTGTGTATTCCTTTCCAAATAATGTAGTCTACTGCATACTCCGTCTGAGATATGGTCATACTATACCTATGAAAACAAAAAGTAGCCCTGTAAGCCCTGTAATGCGTTGTCTGCCATTGCAGTATTTTTCTTGCATATCGCTTGACGAGAACTCGTGTACCCCTAGATGTACACGTATCCCAGTTTGAAAACCACTGACTTAAAAGAAAACAACTGCTATTTGAAGCTGCTTAGAGATTTGGAATATTGGAGTATGTTCCAGTGCAAGTTTATTAATAGAGCTGTGGGGGGACTTTTCATTTTGGCAAGGGTTTCATCATTTTGAAATTTCTTCTGTTTTGGAATTAAATGAAAAAAACAACAAAAAGACATTTTCCATGAACCAAAATTCTGAACAAATTGCATTTCAGGTCAGTTGAAATGTTTAGTTTTGACAAAAATTAAAATTTTAAAGTTTTGATCGTCATGTTATATCTATTTTATAACAAAATACAATTGAAATGGAAAATCAGTGTCCAGTTCTGAAACAATCAAAATGGATGTTTTTACCTCATCAGAATGTTTTTTTTCAATTTTCCCTTTGAAAATAATTTTTATCAGAGGCTATACATTTCGGTGAAACATTTCACTTTTGACAGATCAGCATTTTCTGACGGAAAAAAATATTTGGTCAGAAAATCTACAACCAGCTCTATTTACACTCTATTCTATTTCACAGACGTGTTGGAAAGCGCCTGATCGACAAATGTAGCACATGGCCAAAATTTTCAAATTTGAATACCTAATGATAGGTTGCTAAATCCATATTTTGGTGCCTTAATTTTTTTAAGTGCCTAAATATAATTTAAGGAGCCTAATTTTAGACTTGAAATTTATTGCATATATGCACACACATTTCTTTCTGCCTCTAGAAACAAGAAGTAGAAACATTTTAAATATATAACTGATTTGTCATCTTAACTGTTCCTTTAGAGAAAGCCTTACATTTCTCCATGAATAATTATTATTTTATGGATCCATATCATTCTCTATGATCCTGGATTTGTTTTGCTTTCCTTTTCTTTAAAAAAATGTATGAGTTAATAGTGAAATATGATTTTTTTTAAAGTGTAAAGAAACTACACAATAACTTTTAACTAAAAGGATATCAGAATACAGCCCAAAGGACCTAAAGTTATTGGTATGATTATTTCTGAGTTACTTCTTGTGTTTCCATCCCACCATCCATCAAGCTGCTATTGAGCTAATAACTGTCATGAAATTGTATTGAATTTAACCACTGAAACGCCTTCTCCTTTTTCTGTTTGCTTTTTCAAACAAACACATTCAACCAAAATATACAGAAAGGAGGATTTAGGGCAAAGACTGCTTTATTACAATATTGCAAAATCATGCAAATCCATAAAGCACAGCACAGGAAAAATGTGCATAAAGCTATGCATTCTAATTATACTCAATCTATTATTAGAGTTCAATGTTGTTTATACTAGTGATCCTGCTATTCTGGAACTATTCAAACACTTAAATAAAAATGCCATCAAGACATAATTTTACTTCATAAGTCACATCATGAGAATGTCTCTGTTTCTTTTCTCCACAGAATCCTAACATGCTCAATGACTCTATATTTTCTGTTCTTCAGATGGAGACATAATCAGGGTTGGGTGTGGTAGGGGATTCCAGTATACACACAGTGTCTGACAGCAGCTGGTTAAACCCATTTCCTCTTCAGAGACTCTTCAGCGAGCGGACTGCAGATCTGTTCTTCCTATTCTGAACATGGGGTTTGCAAGACAGAGTTGCTTCTCACTAAGTCCCTTTGGGGACAAGAAGCCAGTCTATCCTGCCATCCTCTAGCAAAGTGCATGGAATGACTCATGTTCCATCTGTTTCTGCTGCTCATTGTATCATTTGTCTCTGTGGTAGAGGGGGAGCGATTCAAGACAGGAAGAATAGACCTTCTAGTCAAGAATCAGAAAATGACACATGCAGTTGCTATTACAGATACTGGAAGAAAAAGAGAGAAACTGAAACCCCCAGGCTACCTATCCTCAGAGCACTGTATACAGGGGTCAGTGGTCTGGGAGCCTGTGTGATATAAAGGTCCTGTATTTTGTTGTCAGGAAAGCGAGATTTTAAGAACTTCTTGTGGGTAAACTCCTGCACCTACACAGAGTCCCTCTGATGTCAAAGGACACAGCTCAATATAGGATGGAGAAATGTTTGAGTACAAGACTGGACATCATTGTCTTCACTGAGATACTGTAGTATTAACGTTTGTGACAGATCATAAAATCTCAAGACTACACTCTTGTACTCTACAGAATATAATTGTAGGTCTCTCATCTCATGACAATATCAAGTAGTGAGATTTATTTTTTAAGTGAGCATTTAAATGTCTCATTAAAATAATCTGCAAAACCCTTCATTACAAGAGTGAAATACTTGTGTGAAGAGTGAGACGTGAAACTCACTAAAATGAGTGAGTTTCTTGTCTTTGCAGCTGGTCTGGAGGTGGATGAATTACATAATTTGGGGGTGGAGAAGATTGCATAGTGCAAAGTAAGATTTTTTTTTAATACTATTCTAAAGACATTTATTGAAAGCATTATAAACTTTCAGATATTTATGCCTGATGGATAGGTTAGCACCTTAGGTAGCAGGTTTACAACAACAATGACCTTTTAAAAAAAAATCTCCTTACACTATTCTCCTAATCAGTTTCACCTATATAGCCCGATACCCATAATATTCTTCTGCAAGATAATACTATGCATCTCTCTCCTCACGTGCTCCCCCTATGGCAAAAGTTTTATTTGGGACCCCTCCACACACAGATGTGCAACTAAAGACTGTTATAGTTGGCAGTGTTGAACAGACACATCTACCAGAGAGCAAGCTGAATTCTATTAATAGAATCATAGAAGATTAGGGTTGCAAGAGACCTAAAGAGGTCATCTAGTCCAACTCCCTGCTCAAAGCAGGACCAACACCAACTAAATCATCCCAGCCAGGGCTTTGTCAAGCCGGACCTTAAAAACCTCTAAGGATGGAAATTCCACCACCTCCCTAGGTAACCCATTCCAGTTCTTCACCACCCTCCTAGTGAACTAGTGTTTCCTAATATTCAACCTAGACCTCCCCCACTGCAACTTGAGACCATTGCTCCGTGTTCTCTCATCTGTCACCACTGAGAACAGCCTAGCTCCATCCTCTTTGGAACCCCCTTCAAGTAGTTGAAGTCTGTGATCAAATCCCCCCTCACTCTTCTCTTCTGCAGACTAAATAATCCCAGTTCCCTTAGCCTCTCCTCATAAATCACGTGCCCCATCCCCCTAATCATTTCCATTGCCCTTCACTGGACTTTCTCCAGATGTGGCCTCACCAGTGCCGAATAGAGGGGATAATCATTTCCCTCAATCTGCTGGCAATGCTCCTACTACTGCAGCCCAATATGCCATTAGCCTTCTTGGCAATAAGGGCACACTGTTGACTCATATCCAACTTCTCGTCCACTGTAATCCCCAGGTCCTTTTCTGCAGAACTGCTGCTTAGCCAGTTGGTTCTCCAGCCTGTAGCAGTGAATGGGATTCTTCCAACCTTGTTGAACCTCATCAGATTTCTTTTGGCTCAGTCTTCCAATTTGTCTTGGTCACAGGTCTAGGTCTAGGTCACTCTGGACCCTTTCCCTACCCTCCAGCATATCTACCTCTCCCCCTAGCTTAGTGTCATTCGTGTCTTCTGGGTCACGTCCTCCCAAAATAATTGTTATGTTCTCTATATTCCAGTAACAGAATCTATCATTGGTGAGTATGTAACTTAGAAAGAGCCGAGCTGGATTCTCAGATCTCAGGCTGGGTTGCATAGATGGCACTTACAAAACACTTATTCTTCTTTTCTTTTTCTTAATTTACTTCCAAAAAGATAAATTTTTACCTGGAAGCCACTATAAAAAATTTACCACTGCTTCTACTTAATGCCATTTTTATAGTTATTGAAGAATAAAATAAGAGGGAAAGATATTTTGTATATTGGGGGGGGAGATATTTCTGATCTTTCACTTGTTGATATCATATCCTTCCTTGTAACCTAAATCTTGTAGCCTTTTATGTCCAGTTTTGACCTTTTCTTGGGGAGGGGGCGAGAGAGGGGGAGAGTGTAACCATACACAGCCTGTTTTACTCTCTTAAATAATCTATTTTTGACAACTTTAAAAAAAGTAATATTTTATACTCCAGGATTTTTTTCTTAAATGCCCGTATTTAAGCAGTTCTTTAAAAATTGTGTTTTACAGCTGACGTTTTGGGACATCATCACAGTAATGTTTATGAACTCCACTGTAATTATTAACTGAAGAGGTATACTATCTGTCGAAAAAATTCTCATGAAAACTCAGAGAATAAACTTACAGAGCACATCATTGAGATGTTTTAAGCTACTCAACTTCAAATGATTTTATTTTTCAAGTACTAAAAGTGATTAGTGAAAAATATTATGGAAAAATTATTTCTACATTTTTTTCCCATTGCTAGCACTTTCAGATTAAGAGTTCAAAAGCAAAACTAGTGAACTTCATGTTTTATACATCTTAAAATGGATAAGGGTATTGCCAACAAAAATTAATTCCTATGTTGAGTCCTGATTTTGCAAACACTTATCCAATTTAGTGCCATTGATTTAAATGTAACTACATACAGATAAGTGATTGCAAGGTTGGCCCTAGATCTAGACTAAGCTTGTCTACCAGGAGAAATTGATTGGCTATTCCAGAATAACTGGAATAATATTCCACTACAGCTATTCTGGAATAACTCACTGTGTGGACACACACTGTTATTTCAAAATGGATTTTATTCTGGAATAAATTACTCTGCTTTGGAAGTGGACTAATTTATTATGGAATAGAACAATTTATTTGGGAATAGAGTGTCCACACAGAGGAGTTATCCCAGAAAAGCATTGTGATGGTTACCCAGAAGAATAGGGGCACTGTTAATGCTTTGAAGACAATTTGAAAAGTTCATTGTATTATTCACACTATGGATTCTCCTTTATAAAGCTCAGGGAATCCAAACAGAAAGCAGTAACTGTACAAATAAAAATAAGGTATATCAAATACTCAAAGTAACCACTTCACAAAGACACTACAGGTTGATTTATTTGAAGAAAGTGTTCATCCAAAAGTTGCAAATAATCCACAAATTAATAAAAGTCATTACCTCTTTGTTGTGAATTTGCAAAGAAAAAAAAAAGATTAAATGTAATAAAAATGTCTTGGTTAGGAACAATTTGATCAACTCTCATCCTGACATTGCTAGCTGAGTTCCTGCCCAGAGTAAAATTTTACGGCCAAGTTAAACACCTGAAAATAAGGGTTTATAAATGGTAGCGTTATCAGAGCCTTCACTCTAATAGTGTAAAGAGCTTTGCTATAATACATTTTATGGACTTTAAGTGAAACATGTACTGTATCACGTCATGCTACTATATTACCAGATGGCTGTCCATAGAGCTGTACAACTGCAAGCAGATGGTGGTGGGTGGGGGAACAGAATTCTATGTCCAGCCAAAAATGCTTACCTGCTTACTTAATATTAGTATGTGTTTTGAATATAAACATACTTTCTTCTCATATATGATAAACCTGATTCAGATCAAAATTCAATCATATTCAATTAAAGTTCAAAATTCTCCAATAATTATGCTGAAGGCAGCACCCACATACAGTGATAGAGGAACTATGGATTAAGCTGTGCATAAATTCACTAATAAGAGAAAAGGTCATGAGCTGATATTACTGTAATTTGATTATACTCAGGATCTATGTGCTAGAAATCAATGTTTTCTTGGCTTTGGCATTTCTGCTCTGGAGTCAGCCAATCTCTAGGGGCTCTGCATCTAATAGCAGGATGTACCAGTGTTACATCCTCTCTTGAGCACAAAGACAGCAAGAAATTAGAAAGGATTTACAGGTCAGAACAGACAGACTTTGCAATTTCTATAGCTGAGAGGCTTGGGAAGCTGAAGAGGAAAAGCTGCAACTGTGACTGTGAAGCTGAAGTAACTGTCATGTCGGTCAATGCCCACAGGAAAGGTAAGCCCAATGCTGCGGATTTTACAGCTCTTTCATAGCTTCCAAGAGCAATCTAGTCAAACTAGGACGAGTCCACAAAGGATTCTGCACATAAACATTGCTGCAAAGTGGTTACAAAAATGGGAGTTACAACAGTAATTTAATCCCACAAATAAAAAATAAAAAAGGCCCCCAAAGCAAGATTTAAATATACGCTGTGTCTATAATGTGGAACCTGACAGATAAGGGGAAATAATGAAAGTTTCCTAACTCTCTGTTGATCCATATGTTGTTCTCGGCTTGAACGTTAGGCTGAACTCCTGCTGCATGATTTGGTTTGCCTCTGCATGTACACCAAGCAATTAAACAGACTGTCAAACATAAAATATTGCAGTAGCAGCTTTTCATGAGGAAGAAGACAAACAATGATTTCTGAAACTAATAAAAATATAGAGAAAAGAAATATAGGGCCTGATTCTCCTCCCTCACTGGCATAAAACAGGAGTAACTCCACTGGCATCAGTAGATTTAGACTGGTGTAAATGAGAGGAGAATCAGACCCACAAGCCAAAATAAAAATGATCAGTAACAGAACAATAGCTAACAACAATGTAATGTAAATGGTTACCCACAGATCAAGATACCATCTGCCCCAGCTCTGCTGGCCATTAGAAAGGTGGATGGTCTTATTGACTAAATCAGATGGAAGCCCCAAAGCTAAAAGGCTTATAGGGAAAAAAATCAACAACCAACCTTCTTCTTCCCCTATAGGAAAAACAAAACAACAGAAGAGCTAGATCTGCCTGCTTAATAAACATCAGCTATAATTCTATGCCACTTTGTAAAGTGTTTTATGTTGTATTGTTTGGAGTCTGTACTCTGGATTTGGAAAGGATACTAGATGATGCATGTAAATGTATTTAAGAAATGGAGGAGAAACTGAAAAGTTATTATGGAGGAGAGAGAGTGCTGACTGAGGTTGGGTGGAGAGCTCAAACTCAACAAAGGGAAAGGACAGGCTCTCTCCAGATGTCTTGTTTTGTATTGGGTTTCTTTCACAGAGATTCTGAACCCTGTACAGAGCTCACTTTGTGAAACTGGACCAAGCATCTGCTCAATCTGGTGGAGATGACTTTGTTGAACCCACTATGGAATTGGACTGAAAAAGTGCAGATTGGAGAAGGACCTGGTGGTATGATATTTGGTGGACTGGAGCAGATAGGATAAGAAAGCTACCTCCTGATGACCATGTGACCATCACTGAGTCTAAATGGATTTGAGAGTGAAGGTGGATGAGGATTATTTGTGAATCAGAGTCCTTGTCTTTAACAAGAAGGACAAATAATATAAGGAGATATACCTATCTCATAGAACTGAAAGGTCATTGAGTCCAGCCCCCTGCCTTCACTAGCAGGATCAAGTACTGATTTTGGCCCCAATCCCTAAATAGTCCCCTCAAGGACTGAACTCACAACCCTGGGTTTAGGAGGCTAATGCTCAAACCAATGAGCTATTCTCCCCCACTCCTGCATTATTCAATAGGACTCTCATATACTGCTTAAGTTTTGGTGGTTTCACTTCTTTATATGGTTATGTTTTTCCCAAATAAAAGATATTGGCGATTTTTTATTGCTAAGGAGTCTTGGGTGCTTGTGATTGGGGAAGAAAGCCTGTACAGTTGACCAAAGGGGCTAAAACCTGGGAGTGGATGAAGTTTTATAAGATGCCTGAGTCAAGCATTTATAAAAGGACTCAAAGATAACATTGAACCTGTCTTTTACTGCTGCTAATGCCACTAGGCAATAGGGTTCCGCAAAACAAAGAGAATTAAGCATGAATGAATTATACCCCAAATAATGAAAACCTTCACTGTGCTTCAGAGACCACTTTTCCTCCATATTATATCTATAGCATCATGAAAACCATTTAATTTCTCTTGATCTTCTTATCCAGACAACAGTGTGCCCGTGGCCTCAATATTTCTAGTGATATGAGATACTCAGACCAGCTGGAGATGTGATTAAGATAGGGATGGTCATTATGCATGGGATGCACGGGAATTATGCATGGGATGCTTTTATTTAAATAAAGCCACTGTCTTTTCACATTAGGTGAGAATCACCATTATTCCTACCTTATCAGAATGTTTAGCTGGAGCTGCCACTTGACTGGAATGGCTTAACAGAATAAAACCTTTAAACTGCGTGGTGACCCTTAAAATTATACTGTCAACAAGACCCAGATTTAAATGGAGACTTGTATCATGATATTCTAGATGGACTCTCATTCCTGGAAACTGTCTTCCCCACCGGTCCATCACAGCCTAAGTTTGTTCAATCTCAAAGGTTGATATAAGCCACCATATGTCACACCGTAGTCAAAATGAGTGAGTCACTAGTCAATACAATAAAGGGAAAGCGTAAATAAAACATTAAAATATAGAAAAATTATTAAAATCATGTAAGATCCTGTGGGAAGAAAGATAATTCAAACCACTCAAAAACTCAAACAGTGTCACAGAAAGTATCCTTTTATACATTCTGCCACAAAGGATAGAAAAACAGCTGCAACCCTTACTACCAACTCTATCAACCACCCAGAATAAGCTCCTTGAGCTCAAGCAAATTCCACACTAAATAAATCTATTGAGGGTCAGAGCAAGTGTCTGGCTAGGCTAAATTCCTGAACTGAACTCATGGATGGAGCGTACTTTCCTGTTCCTTAACTCAACCCCTAATAGGTTCTGGCCAATCAATCCCCTTCAGCTGACTCACAATGCTCAATTTGCAGCTTTCAGAAACCAATCTTCTGAACCTCAACATTCTCTCTGATGAACCAGTTATTGCTGGTAATATGTCCTTTAGTCTTGATGTTTGTATGAAGGGGATTGATGTGAAGGTGAGGGCAGAAGATGATTTTAGAAAGGACAGAGTTATTTTGGGGAAGCAGTTTTTGTATTAATTTATATGGAATAATTGGATCAAAGATGTTAACATAACCCAGTCACTGTCCAACATGAAGCAGTGATAAAGATTCGGGATTTGGTATACAGAGACCTTAGCCTGCTTTTATACTTTTATTAAAAATAAAGCAAAGAAGGAAAAACAGGACATTTGAAATGTAAATCAGGCTTTCATTTTAACAGCATCTCTTGTTCGCTTTTCCTTCAGCTGGAGGGAGTTTTTAGAAGGAAAAATGCTTGCTTGACAGTCTCTTAGATAGCACCAAAAATGATAACTATCCTTTTGGGGAAAAGAGAAAAAGTTAGTTAAGAAGAGCTGGAATTGTTGTTAAAATCTGTTCCCATTTCATCCAGTGTGGTATTACGGATTCAGCTAGAGCCGGTAGAAGTGGTGTTGTCATCTGGCTCCCTTTCTCTGGCCCAATCTGGTCAGGATCTCTCTCAAAATCAGGATGAGAAAAGCCCAGGATCTCAGACAATGTTCTCTTTAATTTTCCCATCCATGTGCGGAATGAATTTTGCTATGTGCCCCAGTATGGAGGTGATGTGTAGCAGGGGTGGGGTGGAAGAGTTTGTAGTGTGGGACAGGTCTCAGGGCTGGGGCAGAGGGTTGAGGTGTAGGAGTGGGGTGAGGGCTCCATCTGGGGGTGTGGGTTCTAGGGTGGGGCAGGATGAGAAGTTCAGTGGGTGAGAGGGGACTCAGGGCTGGGGCTGCAGGCTCTTGGGTGGGGCCAGGGTTAAGGGGTTTAGGGAGGGAGAGGCGTGCCTCTTATCGGTGAGTTAAGTGCATGCCCCTTGGTGGACTCCTACACATTTGCCATGCAGGTGAGCACCTTAGAGGAACTTATGTCTCAGAAGACCATAGGAATGGCAGCCATGATGGTGAAGCTCGTTCTAGTTGCCATTTTTTCTCTGAAAATCTTTCTTTAAGGACCCACAAAGGGGAGGGTGGGTGGAACAGCCCATCCTTGCATTATTTTGTTCACCAATTAGGCAGCGTTTCTGAGACACCAATGTTGTTTCACTGATTTCTGGTTCTATACTTTTGTTGTTCACCAAGCATAATCTGAATCCAGTCCTGGAATGATATCTGTAGGTCTTTTGTTTGGACTTACTTAGTTTTTCTGTCTGCCTTTTATGACTTTTCCCATCAACATTTGTTGTTGTGACATCTTCTAAACTTGCACTCACTTATGACAGTTGAACTCACAACCAGGGTAAATTTGTAGACCCAATTATCACAACAAAGTTCACCATTTCATTTGCTATTATTTATGAGTTGTTCAGAGATTTTCTTAAGACATTTTTTGAACATCTGCTCAGAGGATTCACATCAGCACATTTTATAAGACAAAAACATAGTAATTAAATAGAACTCATTTGATAATAATCAGATCCAATAAGTGCCTGGAAGATATAGTCTCTCTCACAGATAGCTATCATCCCATAAGGAACGTCATGAAACTGCAGCTCCCAGGCAAGACATGATAAGTGGCATGAGGCCAACCGTAGAGATGTTTTGAAACACTTCAGGTTTTCTGGGGTTTAGTGTCAGAGCATATTCCAGCCCATGGAAACCAGGGAATGTAAAAATTTGGGGAATATGTCCGCATACTGAGTAGGAAATGGCAAGCGTTACAATGATGGCTTTCTCATTATGCATTGGAAAGCAAAAGACTCTAGACGCAGATCCTCCATTGTTGATGAGCTACACTTGGGGCACAAGATAGTAGAGGCAAAGATTGTGTCATGTCATGATGAGTCCTGAATCAAAACATACTTGTTTGCCTTTTTGTAATGTAATTCATGATTGCATATTTTGGTGGTTATGAGAAACCTAACAAAATGTGCCCTCTACCTTCATTTTTCACTTAAAAAAATAATGCAAATTCAGAAGGTTTTTCCTGAGTGAAAGTGTTGCAACCATGTACATCGGGGTTCCCAACTAAACTTTAATTTTAATAATACAGGGCCTGACCATGGGACAAGAACCTACCAAACCTCAAAGTGTTAATGGGGAATTCTTAAACAATCAATAGATCAGGCAACAAATGTACATAAAGATATTCAGCTGTTCTGCTTCAGTTTATGCTCATTTTTATATATTTAAAAGAGTTAACAGGGAGAAATGTTGTATATGGGAATTATGGCATGTTAATTCTGAGTGTTCCAGTAAACTTGGAGATTGATGAGGATAAAAAGATTTGCTTTATACATTGTTCATGGTCCATGTCTTTCTTAGCATCATGCTGAGCAGCCACAGTAGATTAGCACTGTGAAGGCATAATGCTACATTAAGTTGTTGTCTTGACTTCAGAAAAGGCATGTGGAGGAATGTTGCTATGACAGTCCTTTGGGTGTTCAACCAAGAGTTCCTATTACCATGTGTCTGACTTTTTCCTATATCACAAGTTACTAGCGTAACCTTATCACTGCAATTTGTTACACCTCATTTTCATTAAGTGCCCAGAAGCACTTAGTAGCCAAAAACAAAACCTCCCAACATAATGAAAAAGATGAAATCATAAAACAGAATGTTAATGAATGGACCTGCTAGTGTGAGCTTCACTCCAATGTGCTCTGTCAAATGAGAGGAGTTTGAAGAGCATTATTTTGCTAGTATACCTGTGCTACAGTTGCTACAATTGTTGCTATGTCCAATGCCACTAGAATAATATCCAACAGCTAGCTATGGCAATGACTCTGTAGTTAAGGTTTCTACTAGCTACCCATTATGATCCCAATTTCAATATGTCCTATTGCCAGCTGAAATTTTTCATGCAAGTGTGAGCCCCAGAGCTAGACGGCTTAGAGTAGGATTTCTCAAACAGGGGTCGCCGCTTGTGTAGGGAAAGCCCCTGGCAGGCTGGGTCAGTGTGTTTACTTGCCCCATCCGCAGGTCCGGCCGATTGCAGCTCCCACTGGCTGCGAATTGCTGATCCAGGCCAATGACAGATGCTGGAAGTGGTGTGAGTCGAGGAACTTACCGGCCGCCGCTTCCAGCAGCTCTCATTGGCCCAGAGCAGCGATCCGTGACCAGTGGGAGCAGCGATCGGCCGGACCTGTGGACGGGGCAGGTAAACACACCGACCTGGCCCACCAGGGGCTTTCCCTACACAAGCGATGACCCCTGTTTGAGAAACCCTGGCTTAGAGGGATGGAACTTGCTGTTCCATCTAAGAGAAAAGCCAGCTCTGGCCAGCCTTATTTACATAAACTATAATATTGCTTATCCATAGTTACACATACTGAGTTTTACTGATTTAGCTGGAATTTGTCTATGTTCTGATTGTTACTGTAATTGCACACATGATGCAGCACAAGAATTGTGCAGGATATGCCTTGAAGCAAGTAGTTTACCCTGACTTTACCAGGAGTGGACTCTGGTTTGGGAACTGGATTCAGGCTCAAAGGGGAGAGGTTAGAGGATTCCATCCCAGAGCTTTATCCCAAAGAAAAAAGGGGTCTCACCAAGAGCCCTGTTTTGCTCTAGATTCCATACCTAGAAATTCAGAATCCCTTGTGGGGTGATTCTGTGGAGACTGGATCTCATGCTGAACTGGGAGCAGGGCTGGCAGAGCTAATGACACAACAAGGGCTGATCAGACCAGGGACAGTGGCACAGATCTTGTCACAGATCTGGACCAGGCAACCGTACATTGTCATGGGAGTAGGTAGCACAGGACTGGTGGGGGAGAGCAACCATGAACGTGGTTTTAGAAGAGTGGGGATTGCTTTGTAACAGAATTCTGGATTTCACAAACCAGAGAGTTAATACTTTTGAACTGTGCTGTTGGCCCCACTACTGCTACAATAAAATGATCCAAATCCAATCAGTGCATGTAAATAATACAGGGTTATTGTGTTTCTTTCCTTTGGTTTTTTCCCTTTCCCAAACAAAAAGGTAGTTACAGTGTTTCCACTTGTCCAAGGACCCCGGAGTGCTTGTGAGTGAGGAAGAACCACTTGCAAAGGTACTAGGGAGGTCTGATTTTAATTTCTCAGAGCCAAAGTAGGATAATGGCTGTGGTAGGGGCATGAGCCACAGTTTTAGCAATTCTAGAAAAGGACCCCTACCCAGCGTGAACCCAACTGCCACTGACCCTCATTTTAAGGGCTACATATATTTTGTAGACAGGAGAATTTTCTTGCAAAGTTTGAGATTAAGATGATAAAACAGTTTGGAGTTAAAACAAGGGATAAAAGAAACAAATACTGTAAATATATTCCCTTTTCAGAAAGCTTTGTTTACTTTTTACATCATTAATTTTAATTTTTGGAACATTATCAAACAACCTGCTCAGGAAACTCCAAATGTTATTCATTCAGCTGTCCATTGTGAAAAGTTGTGCCTTTTAGCGATTTTAGGGAGGCTGGATGGATTGTTTTAAACTTAGTGGATAGGAAACATTGAATCTTTGGAAACGTTGTCAGCTCACCACGACTTGTTATCCTGCATAGAGACTAGCTACAATCCCAATCTTGGCATTCCCTGAGTGTTGGTGATGGTGGTAGAATCTCCAAGGGCAGGAGAGCTAAGATGAAGTTGGGTAGAGGTGCACACTGCACCTTATTAAAGCACCATATTGGTGTATGCCCCCAGAGGAATTGGAGCTGAATAAACAAGAATAAAATGCCTTTGAAAATTTCTGCTAATGCACACCAACTAATGTCCGTTATAGTTTCCAGTCCACAATTTAGTCCAGTAGAGTTAAGTAGGATTTACACTATGTAACTAAGAACAGAATTTGGTTTCTGGCTTTAGAAATGCTACCTGGTTTGCTTGTTCCTGCTGTTCAGAATCAGGACCAAGAAGAAGTGTCCCTGCTGCTAGTATATTAGTAAATCTGGAGCACATGCAGACAGTCTTTCAATTCTTTGATGACAATTTGACATTGGGCTCATAGGAAACGGCTAATAATAATAATTTTGGTGCAGGGAGAATCAAGTGACAGACTGCTGGATCATCTGATAGACTGGAGGAACTTGAAAGATTTCATTTCCTACAGAAAAATTTTCTGCAAGCTGTATAAACTTCCCATGGTTAATAGACATGGTCACGGTAAGGTATTTTCATCATTATTAAAATATTTTTCCTCTCAGTTATTACTTGTAGTGGTGTGTAGGGATTTTTAGCTACACGTCTCACTGAAAAGCAGTCTGTGTCCACATTGCAGTAGCTACACACAGCAATGAAAGGCTCTAGCATGGGGGAGTCAGAAGGGAAAGGCTCCAGCAGCAGGAAGCTACTGCAATCTCTCCCGGTTGTCACCCTCCCTCCCCCACCAAGTCAGTGCATTCCCTGCTGATGGAGTCTTTCACTGCAATGGGGAGAGGCTCCAGCAGCAGGAAGGCAATGGGACACTACACTACTAAACATAGGGGTGAAGATGTGGGACGCACCACTTAGGCATGTAGAGAGCTGTGTAGAGTATATACCAGGGTTGTGTGTGTCTGTACTCTTCTCATCTAAGCAATGCCTCACCATTTACACCGCTATTTAGACCATTGCTAGCTGGGTGAGCAGTGCCTTACTCTGCATGCCACCATGCCACCATAAGTGTAGACATACCTTAAAAGTCTGGTTAAACCTGGAAGCTCAAATGACTTATTCCTGTATTTTCCTTCTCCACCTCTCCCTCTCCCTCTCTCTCACTCACACACACACACACACACGTGCGCACGTGCTTTTTGTATTGCTATTCTAAGTTTGCTGGTGAGTCATTGGCTGCTGGCTCACACCCTTTAAAATGGTCATTAAATCAGAAAGATTCTGCATTAAATCTTTCTCCATACACATATAGAGAAGCCATATGAAATTAACTGTAGCTCTCCCATAATGTTATAAGAGAACCCAATTAGCCAAGTAGACAGCTCTGACCAGAGAGAACACAATGCAAGTTGGCAGCCTCCATTAGCTTCTAAGCAGCTTTAATCACAATTTGAAACTGTCCTCTCCTGGTGGAACTCCAAGGGAAACATGAGGTGTCGCCTTCTAGGGTGGATCCTTCTGCAGCACAGCGACTCCTGCTGGCTCAGGCAAGTACAGCCTGCACCTCCTGCCCCCAGCAGGGTACCTCAAACTCCATCCTTTGTTGATAATTACATTAACCTAGCAAATTAGTACAAGAATAAAACAGTTGGATCAACATTTGAGCATTAATAATCCTTAGTTCAAGCCTTAGCTCTGGCCAAAATACGATCTGTTCTGCAGGAAGGTAGGATGGTATATGAAGCTGTCTCAGAGTTAACAGGTGAACCTTTACTCTGATCCCTCTGACACCCATTAGTTCCCCCAGGGTAAGCTGATTAGCTAATTACCTTTAATTTCCACACTCAAGCTGGAGGGCAGGGTGAGCTAATGAGCCAATTAGCCCATCAGCTCCAGACGGATAAGAGGCACAGAAAAGAAGTGCAGGGGGAGCAGGTAATAGTGCTAGAGGGGCCCAGTCTCACGGCAGCCTCTGCTCCTTGGAGGTCCTGAGAAGAAGGCTGAAAGCATGGGACCGTGAATGTGTCAGTGGAGGAAACTCAAATAAATGGCACAAAGAATACAAAGCCAGTAGAGTCTAAGCTGGTTTCTGAGGTATGAAAAAGTGAGGAACAGAGAGGTCCCTGCCGCAGGGCTACATTTATGTCCTCTGGATCCTGGGATTGTCTGGGGGCTATTCCAATATCCAGTGTAAACTGGGGCAGCTTCAGGGTTGTGTATAGTATTCCCAGCTACTCATGGCACCTAGGGGGATGTTCTAACAGCTGCTGGAATTCTCCAGCCATGCCCCATCTCCTGGGAACTCTCCTGCTTGGTCTAGTGCCCACAGTGGAGTGGTCTGAAGCAGAACTACTTTGCTAAGTCTATGCAGCTATGGACTCTTCATTTTACGCAAAGGTGGCCTTCAGACAGCTGGCTAAGCTGGCTTTCTAGCTGCTTTGCACCACTGGAGGGTACAAAGCAACAAAAGTGTGCCTAAGAGAGTTTCTATTCATAGATATTCTACATGTGAAAGATGTGAGCACACACACCAAAAGAAACAGTTTCCTATGTGTTTACTTTGGAAACCATCAGATACCAGCACACACATACACAAGTGCACTGAGTGCTAAATAAATGTAAATAAACAGAACAAGTTTTTGATAAACAGGTATTTAAACACAGGCTTACGTTTATAGTATTTGTCACTCATTCTGAATCTCTGCTTCCATCCACATGTCCTCCTATTATGTATGTCATTCACTGACTCTGGTTATAATGGCTACTGGATAAACTGGACAAAAGTTAGGTGGATGGATGGATTATAAGTCAGAATGAACTGTATCATTTTCTGCACAGTACAAGCCTTCTGCTATTTTTATAGCAGATGGGAATTCTACCTAGAGTATACTATTTAAGAACAGGCAGCATCCAGAGACTGATTGTTGACTTCTGTATCAAGGGTTGCTTGAAACTTATAATCCCATCTCTGTGACAATGGAAAAGATGGAATGCATGTGCATAAGCTGAATCTTTAAATAAAATTTTACTGTAAATTATAGCAAAAACATTTGGTAACATTCATTCCTGGTATACCTGCACTGAATGTAATGGTATTACACCAAGCATGAATTTGACCTTTTAATTTTGTCCATATTAACTATTCAGAATTGGGCGTTGAATATATTTGCATATCTGTTTTCTAACTAGACAGTCCTCTAACAGAAGAATAAGAAACTGTTCCATATAATTAGACTTTGTTATAAAAGTAACATCTGTTGCAGTTTTAGGTTTGCAAACAAAAATCAATACAGTCAAGATTTGACAGATATGGATTTAATTAGACTGCTCTCATGCACTTGGCCATAACAGGAATTAATTACGGTGAACAACAATGAATACTGCAAAATGATGCTTGTTACAACAGAACAGTGTCCTTTATTCCAGAATGTGGAGATTTGGGGTTTTTTAATACCAAGAATAGCACAATAAGTCAGATAAAGCTCATTATTGTACATAAGAGCTTTGTGTGTGCAAGTTGCAGAACTTCCCTATTTTCTAATACTTCCCTTGAGACTCTGCTTTGTTGTTGTAACACTGTTGGGAAGTACCAGATGACACTATTGCAGTAACTTGGCTTACTCGATAGATAAGGAAGTAGCTCGTGGGAAAATATTTTGTCAGTGTGATGCACTTTTTAGATTTACTGGTAAGACACTCTATGATCTTTGATGGCTGAATCTATGACAATCATTTTCTTAACTGCAGAGCTGCTCTCTATTGGTAATACCCACATAAACAATCAAAATAATACATGTTGCCAAAACATGATAGTGGTGACCACTCCCCTCCCTCCTCAGAAGCTTGTCCACATCTTCCTTATTAGACAGTCATCAATCCTTCCAGGATGCTAAATCCACTGCAGGATTTGAAGATACCCTAGTGGTGAGATTTGGCACCACAGTTTCCATTTATTTAGTCTGTGAGCTGCAGCACCAGAAAAAAAACTATGGGGTCTTGTTTATGTCAGTTGACTTAAAGAATCGTCTTTATATTCACTCTAACGGAGCCTTCTCTCTTCTTTATTGTGAGGCACTCCACAACACAAAATACTGTCATAACAGCCTAGCAGTCACTCCTTAGGGACTCAGCATACTGGTTCTCCTGCACACCCAAATACAGAAGTGATGTCTGAGTTTTAAATAAAATTTTACTTCCCCTGACTGCTACTAGGTCACCAGGTAAGCCACTCTGCAAGATTTATTTTTTAACATGTTTGTGGCCAGATCCTCATGTGGAGTAAGAGTGTAGCTCAATTAATGATAATGGAAAACACTGACTGTAACACCATTATTTAACTGTACATTTATTCTAGCTAAGGATCTGGCCTAAAGCCTTTTCTTGTATTTGCAGAACAGCCAGCTATGATGTAAGATGTGTGACATAAAAGAATTCCAACCCAATTGTCAATGAACCATCTACAGCATCTTTGAGGCAAAGACTTAACATTCTAGACCTCTTCAATATGCCAACCATGAGTGTTCAAAAGTCATTAATTGGGCCCCAAAAAGTTTAGCTTAAATCATGAGGTTGTTTAAAGTGTTTCTTTGTTTAAATGCCTTCTGCTTTCTGAGCCTTTTGGGTGCTCTCACTGTGTTGATAAGCTTTTCTCATCAACCAAACGACTTGTTTAAATTAAACGTTTTCAGGCAATCTCTGGACTCGAGCAGCTGGGTCTTTAAAAAAGATATCAACCACCATGAAGCTGGCAATGAAATAGTGAGTTGGCAAAACTATTTTGACTAATTGTCCCCAAGTTTATTAGAAAATGCAAATGGAAATGGCGTTTGAGAGGCTTTGATCTGACTCATTGGCACAGGTTTGAAAACCAACCCAAGGAGATTTTTATGAGTGGGGGTGTGATTGAAATCAATTCAATTCAATGTCTTTTTTTCCTCCATTATACAGGGAAAGACTTTTCAATTTCCTGATGCAAGCCAGAATGGAGCCAGGATCAGTGGATGTTGCACATGAACTCATTGTCATTTTATAAGAGTCCATGAGTTAGGATCATGAAGTGGATAGTTGAGAACCAGTGTGACACCTTCTACCATGCAAGCAGTCCTGTGGCTCTGCTACAGTGGTATGAAACTCCTCTGAATGATTATAAAGGGTTTACACCATTTGGTTCCTTATGTCTGCTGTTTAATTCTAAGACACAGTAAAAGAGGACAGAGGGAAGATAACCCAGCTGTAATATCCCTTGTTGCAGTCAGTTTTCCCCAAAGATACTGCCATGGTTACAGCAATTGAAAAGATGCAATGAATTAGAATTGTGAAATTCTAAAACTGGATAATGCAATATGCACTTGAGGGCATCTCATTTCTTTGTGCCTAGTCCTGCTTTGAACGTGAGATGCAGTATCATAAGCTTTCTACTCTGGATTTCTCATTTGTGACACATTAGTTGTACCACTTTACATCTTCCATTAGCCACACAAATGTATTTGTATAATACGTACTGTAATCATGTCCTTCTACAGTCACAATCCACACAGTAACTCAGGTTAGAGACCTACAGGACAATATTGCTACACTCCCAATGAGTCTCACTGAAATCCACTTACTCATGCTACATGACTAAGTATCTCTCTCCGTCATTCCCCTCAGTTTAATTTATAGACACACTCACTTATTAGTTTGCATATATAAAAACAAACCTAAACAATGACAGTATGTATGAACTGTTGTCTTAAGTCTAAAACCTTTAAGAACAGAACAGAACAGCACAAGCAATACATAAAAGCACTAGTAGCTACCCATAGCTAACTGTACTGAATATGTTTGCATTTGGTTCAACCAAAAAGTGTTATGATTCACACAGATGAAAGTGTACGCTGTCCTTAAGAATATCTGAAACAAATAGTTGCATGATGGTATAGAGTTAGAAGGGACACTCAGGTGCAAGTACATTACGGAACTATTTGTTTCCCACCAAACATCGCGCCTCACTTCTAATCACTCATTGCTTCCTGCTGGCAGTGCATTGTTAGCCACACAAAGGCAGAAACTGAACCACTAGCTTCTTACATATGTCACTGGTGTAGATACATCTCTGCAAATGAGCCCAAGCAAAAGTATGTACAGTCTTCTGTTGACACCTCTGAAATCCCAACTATGTTAATGACATTTAAAAAAAAATTCACTCCATTTCATGCATTAACTTATACTACACCCACCTATTGTATAACATAGTCTCACTATGAGCATTTGAAACTACCGCCTCCCCACCAATATTAAAAATCAAACATTTAAAGCAGCACTCTTTCCCTTACTACCAAAAGCTATCAGAGGTCCAGGTTATCTATATTTGATACAGAGCATTCCAGAAGGCTTTATTTGGCATATATCCTCATGGAAATACAATTGCTTCCAACTGGATATCGTTTTCCAATCCAATACATTGTTTTGAGGAGAAGTCAATGAAAATGAGAGTTACAAATCCAAACTTTTATTACTGGTAATTTCCAACAGTCTGCTTCTGCCTCTTAGAATTGTCCTAGTAATGCTGGAGTTCCTATATAAGTGATGCTCATATGCAAGTTACAACATTACAACTTAATCATCACACCCTCCTTTTTTATTTTTAAGGGGAAATTAATTCTCTGCCTCAGTTTTTGTGTGTGCCCAAACTAGACAACTATTATAGTATTGTTCATATGGGCTGAGGCTAGATGCTACAATCAAAGAATTTCTTATGAGGTACTGAACACAGACACACACACACACACAGTCCACCCAGACTTCAGTTGGAGATGTGGTTTCCTTCTACCCTGGTTTTTCACCCCCTACTTTTCTTCCTCCAGCATGTTCCATGATGTTTTACGTAATGAGCCAAATTTATCCATCACATAACCATGTTAAAGTTAGTGGAGCTACAGCGGAATGAACTTAAACTTCTCTAATTTAGTTGTCAATCCTTAATGGGATCCAATAAGTCAGACGCTTACATCTTGAATGACCCTTTGGAATGCAAATGCGTCAGCATTAACGGGTCATCATAATGTACAATTCTCATGTTAGGCACCATGGACAGAACACAACCTGCCCCAGTGCTAGAACCAGTAAAATCACAAGGAGGAGGCACCTTCTGCAGCTGATGGGGACTCTGAGGCCTGCACCATTGCTGTAGTGATTCCAGGACCACTGCAGGAGTGCAGAATCACAGAGGAGTAAGAACACCAGTGGCTGGTCACTGCCCAAAAACAACACTTCCGCTTCCTGCCTGAAAATGACCGTTATGTCAGAGCACCCTGAGGGCAGGAGTCAGGCAGTGACCTGAAAGATAAGGCTCTTGCTCAATACAAGGAATCTCTATTCCGGGGGAGAGTTTGACACCTAGCCTACAGTACAGCTGGCACAAAAGGGTCTGTAGGACAAGCATGAACACCAATTTGTTCTTACTTGTGGTACAATAAATAATTGTATTAGATTATTGAAGCCTTAACAGACCTAGTCACATACCAGAAAAGCATATTTGTCCAATAAGCTTATTCAACAAACATTACTATTATCCCTGAATAATTCATTCACTCAATAGTATTCAGTCAACTACAGAGCTTATTGAGCATTAAAAAAAAATAGTTGAGTAAATTAGTCAATGAAAATTTTTTGTTGAATACTGTTTGGCCAAACTCAACTTACAAATCATCTTACAATAAAAATCTGAACTCTATTAGAATACATTTGTCAGACCAAATAGATACAACATATTAAATATCTGGGGCTCAAAGTACCGGTATATTTGTTTGTGACTTTAAAAATAGTTGTGCTTCTCCTAAAATATATTACCGAACAGAATGTATAGCTATTATTAAAATAATAGTTTCCACTGAAGGAGAACAACTCCTTTGAGAATGTCATTCCCATATAAGCAAACACATCCTTTCAAGGTCAGTTTCTAGCAATTTACTAGCTCAGAAAAGACAAAAAATAGTTTCCATTCTAAAAGTGAACAAGGGCATCTCTCACCCAGGGTCATAATGACTCACAGACCAATTGCTTTCACAAATTCCATGTAAATGCACAAAGGGTATGTCTACATTATAATTAGACACCCATGGCTGGCCCATGCCAGCTACCTCAAGCTCAGGAGTTGTTTAACTGTAGTGTAGATGTCCCAGCTTGGAAGGTAGCCTGAGCTCTGGGACCCTCTAACCTCACAGAGTCTATGCGCTTTGAAGTGTGAGTTTGGTCGGAGCGGCAGCACTGGGAGAGAGCTCTCCAGCGCTGCACGTAAACCATATCCTCTACGGGTGTAGCGTGCAGCGCTGGGAGCCATGCTCCCAGCGCTTCCGCCCTGATTACACTGACGCTTTACAGCGCTGTATCTTGCAGCCCTCAGGGGGGTGTTTTTTCACACCCCTGAGCGCGAAAGTTGCAGTCCTGTAAATTGTGAGTGTAGCCATACCAGAGCCTGGGCTCCAGCCTAAGTCCAGACATTTACACTGCAATCAAACAGCCCCACAGCCCAACCCCTAGGAGACAGAGTCACTAGCATGGACCAGCTGCAGGTTTTTAATTACAGTGTAGACATACCCTTAGCCACTGCCTTCATTCAGGATGGAATGCGTGGAATGGCACAAAACTGAATGCTGGCACTGACTCCCCACAAAGGGAGCACCAAGTAACTCCTTTTAAAGCTTACAACATGACTGTCTCCTACCCTCTCAGCCAGTCTGAGGTGGTTGAAGGGCTCAGGCCACGACTGTTCTCTCATTGTACTAGAACTAGTACAGTCTCCTATCAGAAAAAGATTAAGATTAAAATTCTGTGGGGAAGTGATTTCAACATTTTTCAATTTTCTAACAGGAAAATTCTAAACTTAATTTTTTTTGACGTGTTCCAAAAATTTTCTGTGCAAAACCAAGATTTTTCAAATGAAATTTTTTGAACTGGGTGTTTTTCCTGCCCCCCCCCCCTCCCACCCAGTACAGGAAAAAATAGGAGTTTCAAACAGCTTTTCCCAGTACACTCTGGGTGTCTAGCATGGCTAATTTGTGCTAGAACACTATGTCCTTGTGTGCCAGGCCTCTGGCAAGATCACTTGTGGCTTGATCCCATCCTCATTAGTTCATCGACACAGGATAAGGCATGATCTAATCATAAAGAAGAAATAAAATGAATAAAGATCAAGCCCTGAGAAAGTAAATGGAAGCACTGGGTTTTTAATAGTTATTTTCCTAAATGAACACCCCAAAAATCAAAGTTTTATTGATTGTAAATTTCCTTTTTTTACTACAGAGGACTGAGTTTGATGGAGGTTATTTCCTTATTCTGTGTTTTATATTTAGTAGGAGGTTTCATCTTGTTGGCTGTCAGGGGACAAGCTTCTGGAGAGTTTGAATTTTATTTTGGTTTTTCCAACTGGTGTCCAGGGTGCCTAGGACATTTGGATAGGTGGCTCTTTTTTAGTATCATAAAAAATAAAAATAAAATCATACATATTTTTAGCAACATCAACAGGAACATTACATCAGCAGGATTTGGAAAGCCTAAAATGATTTACCTTGATATCTGTCCAAAAAGGAGCCCCAGCCATTTTTAATGTTGGTTCTTTTCTGCATCTGTTTTGTAGGCATGAATTATCATTTTTTTTAGCTTCACTATTATTATACCCCAGGGTATCAACTGAGCTCTCAGGAACTAGCTTTTAGTGAAGCAGAGTTGTACATCACTAACATGCATACAATATAGACAATAAAAAATGTGAAATAAAAGCTTCTTTTTGGTGCCACTGAGAACTCCAGCCACCATAAAAGGGGTAGGGAAAGGTGGGGTCCTAGTCCCTTTCTCTCAACACACTAAACATCAGAGTTGGCTAGGTGTAGAAGTGAACACACATCGCAGCACTTAAAGTAGCGTAACAGCAGGCAGTTTTCTCACTATGCACTAGGCAGGTCTGAATGGTGTTACTGCTTACCTGAGGCACACTGCCTCCCAGAGCTCCTACTTCAGAAGTGAAGCTCCACACCACCCCCAGCATAGGCCAGTGCCTTAAAGGCACAACTGAGTGCTGGAGGCACAAAGACTGAAAGGGGAAAAACAAAACAAAAAAAACCCCCACCACTGAGCTCTTTCGTTGGTGTTGACTTGTTTAAAAATAAATAGCTTAAAAAGCCCTAGGGGAAAGTGGAGCTTCAAAGTCAGACAAGATATTTTCTAAAAAGCATAATGAACAAAAACACAGCTTCTTTGGCTAGATCTCCTCCCTACTTTCACCAGAAATGTTAAAGATCTGTTACATGACAAAAAAAAAAAAAAACTTGGTCAGCTCAGCTCTTGCACAGTTAAGAAATTAACGACAAAAGATAAAAATCTCCAGGGGGAGAAATAAAGTGGATGAGAAGAGGGGAAAAAAAGAAATCAAGTCTCTTCTAAAAGCCATGGGCCATACAAAGATTCTTTAGGACCTGGGAAGAGCCTAGTAACAGAGACCCTTACAGTAAATAAGCAGACCCTATTCTTTATAGAAAGGGGTTGATTCACTTTGGTATTCAAAATCTTGGCATATCCTGCAGGCAACAAAATTGATATAAAACTAAGTGTTTTAAATACTCACTTATGGTTAATGTTACAACTAGAGCTGGGAGGAGTTTTTCAGACAAATAGTTTATTTGCTGAAAAATGCAGTTTTGGGTTGATTGGAAATATTCACCAGATTGATAGAAACTAGTTACAAATTTGGGGTTGAAAATGATAAAAAAAAACCCCAGACAGAATAGCTGAAGTGAGCCATTTCGGCATTCTCTACTGAAACATTTTGATTTTAAGGGTTAGATTCACAAGACGATTTAGGCAAAAAAAACCCCATAAGAAGTAGGAGGTGGTGCGACTCTTATACTCAGCAGCTCAGGGGTTAGGGCATTCACCTGGGATGTGAGAGACCCAGGTCTGAATGCTCATTTACGAGCAGGAACTGGAACCCAGGTCTTCCCCCTCCCAGGTGAGTGTCTTAACCACAGGGCTACTGGCTCTTCTGCAGTGGGTCTCATTTGTTCATAATTTTTTTTAAGGGTTCATATTGTTGCAATGAAGAATACAAACAAATTTTGAAACCTGAAATTTGTCATAAAACAAATTGCTGCTTTCCAGTCAGCACTACTCTTGAGCAGGCAATGCAGTTGGAAAGGTTGTGTCAGAATTTCAATCACTACTCTGGGGCTATCGTGGTCTCTTGCACAGCTAATGCAGTTGCATATTGTTCCTGCACTGGCAAGTGCCAAACATTTCACTTTGGCATCCATACCCTCTCTGCCATCTTGTGTTTAAAGACGTGAATGAATGGATGTTTGCAAAAGCTTCCATACAGGGGACTATGTAGTTTAGAAAAAGTGCTAGGACTATGCAGTTTAGAAAGAAAGATAGATAAGTAGTAAAGGCCTAGAAAATGATTGGTTTACTTTCTCTACATCAGGTTACTCCTTTTTATGCTTTCCCCCAATTCAAGAACAAGGGGCATACAAATTGAGAGACAACAAATTTTAAATTTAAAAAAAGGAAACAGAGTTTTTACTATGTACAGTTAACCTGTAGAGTTCCCTGCAGTTACGCTAGTTAGAATAAAGTTGATAAATATAATCCCTCACGTTTCACATAAACCCTGGTTTCCTGAGGTTATATTTTCTTGGTACACTCCATTGATCGCAGTGCGGAGGACAATGTGCACCATCCCTGCCCCACTACATCAAACATGCATCATCTCCTGGGAATTGTTGCACCAGCCAGTGACCACAGTTGATGGCATCACACCAAGACTCACATAATGGAATTCCTGGATCTGGCTCAATCCTGTGAATCCATGAATCGGTGGGGTGGCCCCATGGGTGACATCAGGGAAGATCGGGATGTGCACCTTTGTGTGCATCAATGGAGAGTTTGAGGGCATGGTGTGCTGGGGTGTTTTTGTCCATCCTGTTGACATGACCGAAGAGCATGCAACCTTGCTTATGAATATAATGAGTGATTGAAGGAAGGATGGATGGATTTTTGTGAGACTGTGACATTTGGCACAAAGTCAAATCACTTTATGCTCAGGATTTGATGCTGATAGCACATATGGAATACCTATAGCCATTCCAAGTCTGCCTATAAGAGGGTCCAGGCTTCTAACCCCTATAGCAATATAGGTAGTAAATATATTTGACAGATCCTTAACTTTGTCTCAGCAGAAAGACATTACCCTGGCCTGCTATCCCCCAAGCCAATCAAGTCCTGGTCCTTTTCAATCGTTTACTTGCAGAAGACACTTGAGATTTGGGAAAGGAAGGTTGTTGTCACCCTCAGCTGCAGAGTAAAGCTCTTATCAAGATTATGGCCCAGATTTTGTTCTCACCTATGATTGGCATATACAGCTCTGATTTAGGGAAATGAACTGAAAATACAAGAACAGAATTTGATCATTTCTGGTCAGAAGTGGATCTTCCCAGGATGTTTGCTTATGAAGGGAAGGGGAATTGGGTTAGAATACACTATTTTCAGATAGATGCCATGTGGGTGAGAATCTGTTTGCCAAATTTTGGGATAATATATTTTTTAATCTTAATAAAACAGTGGCATAGCCCTTCTTAAAAACAGGTCTTTCTTAAAGCTCTTTATCATTCAGCGCTTTCTTTCAAGACACTGAAATGAACCTTGCTCTCTCACAACTCATCCTCTCTTACCGAGTATCTAAAATACTGAAAAAAAATAAAGAGGTTTCCAAGCAGAGTGGGTTTTGGATGAGCAGTTCGTGAAGCGGTTACTATTTCTGATCATTATAGCTTTCAGTTTTGCAAAGAATCCAAACTGAGAAACTTTGCAGATCTCCAGTTTCTCCAGGGTAGTTTCAAATTGCACATCTCTGTGTTCAGAAATATTTTCACAAGCTGAAAAAGAATTTTGCAGGAGTGCTTATTTCCTTGAGAAAAGTGAATGTACACCTCAATGCTAACCTCTTTACCTTCTAATTGAACAGGCAACCCGATGCTGCTTTCCCCTCTGCCCCTCCTCCTCCACACACACTGCAGGCTCAGATGCTCTTGAACTTTGCTTTTATTATTCCTTCTGTACTATTTGCTAACCCTAGGATTGACATTCTAATTTACGGACCAAATGAGATTCTCAGTATAGTACAACCAAAAAAGTTTCAGGTTTGTGTTTTACCAGCCTCACAAAGCTTTCTTAATACTTAATTACTCTTCTGCTCCTTTCAATTCTCTGCACCCAGCAAATAATTATTTAAACAAACCATATCTTAATAAACCAAGTACCTTGTATTCATGTAATATTAAAATACCAATTAGATTCAGCATATACAACAGAAGGCAAAAGAAGAGACCTAAATAAAGAGTGAATCTGAAACTACTCTTTAGAGGGAAAAATACTCTTCATAAAACTTATCAGAGTGGTCAGGCCTCCAGAAGTATTGACATGATACAGTCTGTCTCCCCGCGTGACTGTAATGAACTTTTGCACATGTGTCAGGTCCTGGGAAATACAAGTAAATCCAAGTGTCAATTAGATCAGACACTTTTTAAGGCCATTCAGCCATTGCACTGACTGAAGATGGATATTATATACTATTTCTGACTACTGTCAAATCAACTCTGCATTTATAATTCCCATCATCAATACAGCATTTTTAGAATTATACTTAAATAAGTTTCTGACAGCAAATGACATGAGTTACTCTAAGGTTCAGTACACAAATATTAAATCAAAGTGGAAGTCTCCAATTTTGCTTCTGTCTTTGGAAGATGCATCTGCACAATTTATTAAATTTAATCAATTCTACCAATGGGAGAGCAGAATAGCAACAGTTTACTGAAGTGGTAACACCACTGAACAATTCATTCTCTCTGTGCACCAACAGCCATGACTAGCTACCACAATATGAATATCTTTCTAGTACTGAAGTTAGATTAGCCATGTCTATTTTAGCTGTTCAAATCACTGAGCTCTAGGATGCATCTCTACAGCAATTTATCTTTATTGATCTTATTTGCAATCTCTCCATGGAGTCTCTGAAAAGATTATAACATACTGTTCAAAACCAGATGAGAAAGGGAAAATCTGTAATCACAATAATTCATAATTCATTTTTTCCTGGTGAAGTGGTATGCAATCATCTATTTTACATTATTAATATTTTCTTGTAAACACTTTGTTTTGTTTAACCAAATTCAAATAGAGCAGATTTCTTTAACTGAATTCAAAACTTTCTTCCCTGATCTATAACTATATGGAATTCTGTTGGTAGATTAATATTTTCCCTTTGTGAAGAAAGGATAAGTACATAAGGTCAGCTAGAGTAAACTCAGTACAGCTCTATTGAAATCAGTAGTCCATTTACACCAAATGAGAATCTGGTCCATTTTTTTATGCATGATGTATACTAATGCCATTGAATACAAACTGGAGTTTGAGGAGCACAGCCCAAAGAACCATATTTGCCCTTCTAACTTTAACCTCTAGTCTAGCTATAGTGTATTTAAATGTTCAGTTGGTGTTTCTTTAGGTGTCAAACAGTGGTTAGGTTAGAGCAGTTTAACGAGTAGATGGCAATATTGTTTATTGCAGTCTTTCCTACTTCATGTTTGGCCTGATTTTGTGAGAATTATTTTCTCTAGTAATGAGAGGAGATGCCACTTCAGCCTTAGGAGCAAGCTTGAACTTTTAGCATTGTTCTGTAATGCAAAGTTGTCTCATTATCCTATTATATGTACATCAAGGTGCTGCATCACAATATTGCATGTCATGATGCAATGTGATACTGTTCCATAGAAACCTTGTCATGCTGCAGGTCAATGCCATGTTTTCATGACACTGTTTTGCTACACTCTGGGTATTTCTACACTATGGGATTATTCCGATTTTACATAAACCGTTTTTTTAAAACAGATTGTATAAAGTCGAGTGCACGCGGCCACACTAAGCCCATTAATTTGGTGGTGTGCGTCCATGGTCCGAAGCTAGTGTTGATTTCTGGAGCGTTGCACTGTGGGTAGCTATCCCCTAGCTATCCCATCGTTCCCGCAGTCTCTTCCGCCCATTGGAATTCTGGGTTGAGACCCCAGAGATCCCATGCATTGATGGTGCAAAAACGCAGTGTCTGTGGGTGATTCTGGGTAAAGGTGTCGTCACTCATTCCTTCCTCCGTGAAAGCAACGGCAGACAATCATTTCGCGCCCTTTTTCCCTGGATTGCCCTGGCAGACACCATAGCATGGCAACCATGGAGCCCGTTCGTTTTGTTTTTTTTTTTTTGTCACTGTCACCGTATGTCTACTGGATGTGGGCTTTGCTAACAGAGGCGGTACTGCAGCGCTACACAGCAGCATTCATTTGCCTTTGCAAGATAGCAGAGACGGTTATCAGTTTTGTTCTGTACGTCTGCTGTGCCATTGTAAATTGGCAATGAGATGACGGTTATCAGTCATTTCTGTACCATCTGCTGCTGTCATGGGTGCCCCTGGCTGAGGTCAGCCGGGGGGGCAAAGACAAAAATGGGAATGACTCCCGAGTCATCCCTTCCTTTATGGTATCTAAAAATAGAGTCAGTCCTGCCCTAGAATATGGGCAAGTGCTACTAGAGAACCAGTGTACCAGAACCAGAGAGCACAGCCGCTCCGTGTCAGATCCCACAGAAATGATGAGCTACATGCCATTCTAGGGGTGCCCCTGCAACAACCCCACCCGTTGCTTCCCTGCTCCCCCAACCCTCCTGGGCTACCGTTAGCAGTGTCCCCCCCATTTGTGTGATGAAGTAATAAAGAATGCAGGAATAAGAAACACTGACTTTTAGTGAGATAAAATGAGGGGAGGCAGCCTCCAGCTGCTATGATAGTCCAGGCAGGACATTAAACGGTGGTGGGGGAGGAGCCCAGCATCCTGCTGCTATGATAGTCCAGGCAGTACAGAATCTTTTCTTTACACATGAAAGGGAGGGGGCTGATGGAGCTCAGCCCCCAGTTGCTATGATGAAGACGGTTACAGCCGCATTCTGTACCATCTACTGGGAATGACCGGGAGTCATTCCTATTTTTACCCAGGGCACCCCGGCCGACCTCACCTGAGGCCAGCCAGGAGCACTCACGGGCTGATGATGATGACGGATAGCAGTCATTGTTGTACCTGTCTGCCACCGGGAGGGGAGGGGAGAGGATGCTGCTGTTCACTGCCGCAGCAGCACCACGTCTACCAGCAGCATGCAGTAGACATAGGGTGACATGAAAAAAAGTCAAGAAACGATTTTTTTCCCTTTTCTTTCACGGGGGGGGGGGGGGTAAATTGACAAGCTATACCCTGAACCACCCCGGACAATGTGTTTGACCTACAGGCATTTGGGAGCTCAGCCAAGAATGCAAATGCTTTTCGGAGACTGCTTGGGGACTGTGGGATAGCTGGAGTCCTCAGTCCCCCTCCCTCCTCCTCCATGAGCATCCATTTGATTCTTTGGCTTTCCGTTACGCTTGTCATGCAGCACTGTGCTGTGGACTCTGGCTATCATAGCCTGGAGATTTTTTTCAAATGCTTTGGCATTTCGTCTTCTGTAACGGAGCTCTGATAGAACAGATTGTGTCTCCCCATACAGCGATCAGATCCAGTATCTCCCGTACGGTCCATGCTGGAGCTTTTTTTGGATTTGGGACTGCATCGCCACCCGTGCTTGATCAGAGCTCCACGCTGGGCAAACAGGAAATGAAATTCAAAAGTTGGCGAGGGCTTTTCCTGTCTACCTGGCCAGTGCATCCGAGTTCAGATTGCTGTCAGAGCAGTCACATGGTGCACTGTGGGATACCGCTCAGAAGCCAATACTGTTGATTTGCGGCCACACTAACCCTAATCCAATAAGGCAATACCGATTTCAGCGCTACTCCTCTTGTCAGGGAGGAGTACAGAAACCGGTTTAAAGAGCCCTTTATATCGATATAAAGGGCCTCGTTGTGTGGGCGGGTGCAGCGTTAAATTGGTTTAACACTGCTAAAATCAGTTTAAACGTCTAGTGTAGACCAGGCCTATGATGTTGACCCATCCCAAAAGACTTCAAGACACTTCAGGTGATTTTGCTTGCACTACACAGAAATGGCAGTCACTGTGCTGAAAATGACATAACCCTGCACAACTCAGTCAGAGGCAACCCTACTCTATGTGCTCCCTAAGTGGCAGTATCTTTGGTGTATTTATTACTAAAAGGATAATCCCACATAATTAAAAAAATGTGACACTGACCCAAACATCAGAGATCTGCAAAGGGTTGGGACTCAGACATTGTTTTAATCTTCATATGTCCAACATTTCATATTAATTTAGAGCAGAAGTTCACAGCTTGTCAGTTGTGACACTTAAGGTGTTTAAGTAATTATCTGTGGGTCATGAACCTGCTCCCTTTCCCTCCCTCCAACTTTCTGCTCAAGCAGATTTCTTTTGACACTTGTAACCAGTCTTTAAGGCCAAAAGCACCCCAAGAGCCATTGTGCCAGCTACTGTGGTGCTTCCTTTAAAGAAAACAGAGGGTCATGGTATTAAAAAAGAAGTTGAGAAACTATGATTTAGGGATTCATTTTCATGAGTGCCACTTTATCTTTTCTGAAGGTCAGAAAAATAATAAAAAGCTTCCACAGTATTAGGCTATGAGCTAGTACTTAGCTACTCTGGAGACAGTGATGGAAGGAGAGAAGGGAGATAAATCAACTCCAAAATGTTTTCTCTTCTGAATTTTATAGTTAAAAAACAATGTTTGATCATTTGTGCTACTTTGCCTTTCACTGAACCTTCTTGTACTTTCAGTTATTTCATCGTGTGGCAAGCAATGCATGGGAGTTTAGCAGTTAGAAGTGCAGTACATGGATTTTTCATGTAAATTACACGGAGATCAGCCTCAGGCAGGTTGTAAATCATTAGTGAATAGAACATCTGATACTACAAGCAACAATTTGATGACCTCCTCTTGTTTCCTATCTTTGTCACTGAATATGTGTCGCACAAGGCCTTCAATAGGTGCCAGAAAAGAATCATCTAAGGAAGTTTAAGTGGAGGTAAGTTATAACAGAACTTCCAAGACCTCAAGAGAGCTTCGAAAATACCAGTTACAGTAGTTCACTATAATTAGCATTACCACAATGCACGCTGAACTGATTCATAGTTGCCAGACACTGTCCTGAAGTTCATGTGTTCTTGAATATGAATTTCCTACTAAATCAGTCTAGTAATACTGTAATACCCTTGATTGCTCATTACTGGGTACTTTTTCATTCTTCTCCTCCCCAAGGCCCTTTAAAATGAGCTGGGGGGGGGAAAGGATGAGGCCAGACATTCTGTCTAGGTCCTCACAACCAGGCTCCTTAAACTTTGCAGATTCTTTCTGCACAGTATCTCTAAGATACAGTGTTTCCTATCTCTCTACTCAGCTAAAACTGTCAGCCATGGTCTTATCATCCCATGTCTTGTTACTGCAACATCCTTCTCTTTCCACCATCAAATCCCTCCTCAAAATTCTCCTTTGCATGGTTCTTACATCAGTTAGGCTGCTAGTATGCTGATACCATTGCCTATCATGCTGAACAACATTCTCATTTATTTGTACTCGTGTCTGTCTGCACTGATCTGTTATCTCTTTCCTTATACTGAGATTTTAAGCACTTTGAGGCAGGGACCACCTTTTTGTTGCGTTTTTGCAGCTCCTAGCATAATGGGGTCTTGATCCATGACCAGAGAGCCTAGGCACTACAGTAATACAAATTAATAATAATAATAATTCTGGGTAAGAACAAGCACCCAAAGCAGACTTGTGTCAGCAGAGGGCAATGTAGAATCCATAATGACAAGGAAGTGACATAGACAGAGGGTAAAGAGGATCAAGCCTAGAGTTGGCTGGAAGAAGATGCTTTTGTGATCTTTTTTCTTGATTTGTTTTCACTGAAATTTTGACATTTATCAAAAATACATTCATTTGAATAAAATGCAACCAATTCTATCCATGAGAGAGAGAGAGAGAGAGTGCTTCATGTATGGCATCATTTTGAATTGCATCCTAATAGCGTACATCTATTATCAGCTTTTATGTATATTTTTGTATTGTTTACAATAAATATCATGGAAAAGGGCAAGACATTTTTATAAGAAAAATATTATACTTTTAGGAAGCACTCCAACTCTTAGTGCACTTCAAGCATTAAGTACTAAAAGACCTGTAGACAGAAGTTAAAGTTAACATCATCATGATACTTTTCTAATGGGAAAAAAACACCCTGTTTTCATATCATGGTTTCAAACAGAACTATGTTCGTGTGCACTGGGTAGCTTTTAGTTTATGCCAGTAGAGTCTACGTGGAGCAGTTATAGCGTAACACATTAGAACACTCTACAACTCACCCAACTCTTGTTCACACTGTGGCACCATGTTAATTAGCCCTCAGCCTGAGGTGTGTCTAAGAGAACCTGGAAAATCTAACTGAAAGAGATAATACATATATTAAATACTGTTCTTTTTAACAATGCATCAATTATTAAAGATCTTCAGAATTTCTCTGTCAACAGCATACTTAACATTATATTATTCCCAGATGAATTTATTAAGGACAGCTGCTGTTTCTCTGTGTTATACATTAATTAACAATGACTGGACATTTAAAATTACACTACTGGAATTTAAAAATCTGACATACACGTTTACTTGCAGAAATAGAATAATAAGAAATATTGTATATCCTGGGAATCTTCATTTAGAAGCCAAACGTTAGCCATTTCATTTCTGGCTCCCTTTTTCAGCCAAACCATTGTCATGAATGTTTAGAATTACAAGCTGCAACAGAATTACACTCAAATGCCACCTAAGTTTTAAAGCCTCACCTTTTATATAGAGAGTAGTGTGATCCTACAATGAAAGGTCTGAAACACTACTATTGACAATAGTGTCATAAGTAGTGTTGGACTCTTAGTGAAGAACATTATAGTATTTTTCATAATAACCAGTGTAAAACAGTAGTAACTGAAGATGAGAAATCAAGAACTCGGAAGTTATTACTCAATTATTGCACTGCCAGATCTTTTGAATGAAATGTCCTTTTTTTAAAAGGAACGAGTAAGATTGGACAGCAGAGCTTGTAATTTCTATGAAGTTTAATGCCTCCAGGATGCTATCATATTTAAATGAGGCTAACTGAAGCCCACAGGCAAACGGAAACACATTGCTCTTAATTGAAGCCACTAAGCCCTACCCTCTTTGAATGAGACATTCTGAGTTGCCTGGAAAATGTGCCCCTAGGACTGTAATGCTGGAAACTTGGGTATTAGAAGACCAGAGCTTGTTTTACACTCAATGCTTCCTAGTGCTCCCTCAGCAGTTCCAGAGAGTCACTTACTCTACCCTGTGCCTAACAGGTATGATCTCACCTATAGTGATGCTTATATTCATTGTTCTCTGTTTAGGTAATGAAACACAAGCAAAACATTCCAAAATACAAAATAATAAACAATCACCTTACTCCTGCTGTGCACATAACAGAAATTTTCAAGATAAGAGCTTTCAAAAACCTTGAAGTCCAATTGCTTAAAAATGTCTTTGTTAGGAATCAAGGAAATATCCAAAATAAACCACTTTTCTAGGTGAAACTTTTCTAGGTCTTCATAGGATAAATATGACATAACATGAATAAATTGAGCAACGAAAGAAACTTTCAGAAGGCACTCAGCATACAGGTACTATGCAACATGGGAGGCTAAGAGGGACATTAAAATTCTTAGCCTGAATCGCTGTCTTCAAACAAATCTTTTTAATGGGCCTGATCCTAAGACCATTGAAGTCAACTGAAAGTCTTATTTACTTTGATGATTACAGTCAATTAGTGGGGGCAGGAAGGTCCCTCATCATAACTATGACTTGCTTATCCTTAGCAAGATATTTGATTTCCTGGGAGCATAGCCAAGGTACCTGTCATCCAGATAGCGCTTTAAATCAGAGTTTTAAGGCTGTGGAGAAGTGTGTGAAGTGATGAGATGCCAATATTTTAAAGAGGACACCAACACCATGTTCCCCCTTGGCCTGCAACAGAAACCTCACGTCCCAGGAACACACATCAGTTTGTTATTGCAGTAAAAATATTGGATCAATCCCACAGAGCTTGCAGCCAAACAGTACAGAGAAACCAGCTCAGAGTGAATCTAGGTTTATCAATATCAAAAGGTAACAAACTAATCAAAGCAATTCATGGAAAGGAACAACGGAGTGAGACACTATCTTCAAGAGCTGAGCTACATGGTTCCTAGTGATATAGAGGAGAATTAAAATATCACTTGCCTTGTCTACATTACAGGGAAAAGTCGATCTAAGCTATGCAATTTGAGTTAAATGAATAGCGTAACTCAGGTCAACTTAGATTTACTTACCACTGGGTTCACACTACGCAATGTCGATGGGAGACACTTTCCAGTCGACTCCTTACTCTTCTTGATCCAGTGGCGTACAGGAGTCAATGGGAGAATGATCTGTGGTCGATTTAGTAGTTCTTCACTAGACTCGCTAAATTGACCACTGATGCATTGATCACCACATGTTGATCCCCCAGTAAGGGTAGACAAGCTCTGTGTCTGACTTGCATAGAGGGAGGAGATCTGATTTCCAGGTTTCTCACCTCAAATCTGCATTGCTCCAATCACTGCTGCATCACAGTGGCATCCAGGCACAAGAGACAACTAGACCCCTGAGAAGAACTGAAGAACCCCTCCATCAGCTGGGAGATATTCACCTGGTTAGCTGATCAGTACTCAGGTTAGAACAGGGTGGAGATCAGACATTGAGCACCAGTTAGGAAACCACCAAAATCAGTAGCATTCAATAGTCTCCTGTTATCTTATTTAAAATGACTTTTTATACAGGTTATAGTTTCGCTAGACAAGAATTTTCTCAGCTTTATCTCCAAACATTACTAGGATCCTTACAGATAGAATTAGTAACTATTGTATTCATTCCTTTATGTTAAAAAGTGGGAAAAATTCTTGCTGAAAAAGTAAAAATTCCTTTTTACAATTAATTTTATTTTTCTCCCAGAGTTCCCACATTCCCTCCACCAGCATTAGCCCATTTCATTATGTTGCCTGCTGCACTCTCTTTGGTGGGAAGAAATAGATTCACCTGAATGTACAGCCAGTCCGAAGTCCTAACTGCAGATCATGCATCTAATTAGCCATCCCCACGGAGAATATGTTCAGTCAAGTAGATGCACCAGTTAGCTAGCAATAAAATAATTTCCAAAGCATTCTCAGCATCTCTGCTGCAGGAATCAATCAAAAAATGTTTCAGAAGAAAGTGTGATTACTTTCAAGGATTAAAATTTTAATCATGAGTATTTAACTAGCAGTTAATGTTCAGATGCACCGTTTAGATTTTTATGCAAATGTATCCATTCTTATACAAAGACTTGAAGATAAAGGCAGTTCATAGGAAATGCAACTCTGTTTCCACTCAGCAAGTCACTGATAATTTACTTTGTGGAATATTTTGCACCTATGATGATATATAAAATTGTAGATGTAGTTCACTTATGTCTCTTCTACTGAAAATAATCTGCTTTGCATTAGCTGTGTGAGGCAACTCATAGAACTGGACTACCTGCAACAAGGTGCATGGTATGAAGTATAGGGTTTTTTCTTTCTTTCTTTCTTTTAAGTTACATTAGAAAGATTAGATTTGATAACATTTCAAATTTTTAAAAATCCTGCTTTTACTGATGTAAATTTTTCCCATTGCTGTTGGTGATTTTAATGGAAGCAGGATTGGACCAATATAATGTATATATTTCTACAATCTCCCAAATCTCAAAGCAATGTGCACCAGAACCTTAGCTAGTTTAAACTGGTATAGCACCATTGGCTTCAATGGAGATATGCTGGTTTACACCACCAACCAAGGGTCTGGCTCTATGCATAGATTGAAACAAATGGGAGTTATGCTATTAACTGCAATAGCAGCAAGATCAGGCCCTAATTCTTCCCATACTACAGCATTACACTCAAGAAGAATGACATAAAATAATGAATAGTAATACAGCATCATAAATACCTTCCTCACTTTCTCAAAACTTCTTTGATGGCTAAGACTAATGGCTAGATTATGATTTCATTTGTACATTGATGTATTTGGAGTTATTCCAGAATTACACTGCTGTAGCTGAGATCAAAATACAGCCTTATGTCACATGATATGACTGAGCTCATGAAAAGATCTACTTTTCCTTTTGTTGTTTTTTTAATTAGCAAAGTTTCCATGTATATTTGCATATTTTATATTTGACAATAGATTAAAAATCTACTAATAAAAATCACCCACTAAGATTTATAAATTTACCAGACTCTGTTTTCTATCTTCCAGGCAGTTCTTTGATTTCCTGATTTATCTTAATATATAACATACTCTGTGTGTGTGTGTATGTGTGAGAGTGTGTGTGAGGGGGGTGTATAAAAACATACACACATTATATACACTCACAAATAATCATACTGTATGTTATCTAGTCTTTGCAGTACAGAATTTACATATTGGAAAAAGTAGAGAAATGGATAAAGAATTGGATTTCTGATCATAATACTGCAGACAATGACTAATATATGTCAGACAAAAAGTAATCTTTTGTAGAGCAATATACAAATGGAGTTTATTCAATGAAAGGACTGCCATTGATTTCAATGGACTTTAGAGCAGGCTCCTAAGCTCTTAACAATACTTAAATATGCTAGATTCTACATCTTAAATTATTTATTAGGGCTGTCAATTAATTGCAATTAACTCAAGTGATTAACTCAAAACAAATTAACACAATTAAAAAAATAATCTTAATTGCAGTTTTAATTGCACTGTTAAACAATAGAATAACCATTTGAAATTTATTATAGATATTTTTGGATGTTTTTCTACATTTTCAAATATATTAATTTCAATTACAACACAGAAAACAAAGTGTGCAGTGCTTACTGTAGATTGTTTTTTATTATAAATATTTGAACTGTAAAAAAGATACAGTCTTTTTCAATTAACCTCATACAAGTATTGTACTCTTCAGTGAAAGTGCAATTTACAAATGTAGATTTTTTTGGTTACATAACTGCACTCAAAAACAAAACATTGTAAAACTTTAATGCCTACAAGTCATCTCAGTCCTACTTCTTGTTCAACCAATCACTAAGAAAAACAAGTTTGTTTACATTATGGGAGATAATGCTGCCCACTTCTTATTTACAAAGGTGATGCTCTATACCTTGGGGGAAAACACCTTACAACCTCATCTTCATCTTTATAAAATGATTGTGTGTTATCCAATGCAAAGTTTGTCATGCTGGGTGTCTTCAGAAGGCTCATAATGCACTGAGCATGGTTGTTATAGTGATGTTATAGCATCAGAGGGGTAGCCGTGTTACTCTGGATCTGTGAAAAGCAACAATGAGCCCTGTGGCACCTTAAAGACTACCAGATGTATTGGAGCATAAGCTTTCATGGGTGAATACCCACTTCATCAGACACATCATGCTCCAATACATCTGGCAGTCTTTAAGGTGCCACAGGGCTCATTGTTGCTTTTTAGTGATGTAATAGTAATTGTTACAGTAATGTTATTGTAAGGTTATAGGTTATAATTTATGCATATAGTTATGAGGCTGAAATTGTGTCCTCATGGCTTAAAGCAAGCCCAGGCAAAAACTCTCCAAGAACAGAAAGGCAGTTCACACCTCATCAGGGTACGGATGGAACAAACCCAGCCCAGCCTCACAGGAACAATGGACACTGACTTAGGCAGCAACAAAAGAATCTGTTAGACTCTCGAGGGAGTCACCCCCTTCCTTTGGGCAGTTTGGGACTGCGATGAGGTAATGCTCACCTGACTTTGAAAGGGGAGGGGCAAAGTCAGGAGGAAAGAAAGGACATGATAAAAGAGAGAGACAATTAGCCATGCATTTTCTCGTCCACCTATATCTACAAACACCACCTGCGAATGAAACTCTGATCAAAAGGGAGAGCCTGACTGAAAAGTAACCAACCAGCCTGTGGTGAGAAGCATCTAAGATTTTAAGGACATTGAAAATGTTAAGATCAGCTTAGAATGCTTTTTACTTTTATTTCATTTGACCACATCTGACTTGTTATGCTTTGACTTATAATCATTTAAAATCTATCTTTATAGTTAATAAATCTGTTTGTTTATTCTATCTGAAGCAGTACATTTGGTCTGAAGTGTGTCAGAGACTCCCTTTGCCATAACAAGCCTGGTACATGTCAATTTCTTTGTTACATTGACAAACTTATATAAGCTTGCAGCGTCCAGCAGACATAACTGGACACTACAAGATGGAGGTTCCTAGGGTTGCATCTGGGACCGCAGATATTGGCTAGTGTCATTTGCTTGCAAGTAGCTGGGAGCAGCTTACATGCCAGAGGCTGTGCGTGAACAGCCCAGGAGTGAGGGTTCTCACAGAAGAGCAGGGTAAGGCTGTCTCCAGAATCAAGGGATTGGAGAGGCTTAGTAGATCACCCGTCCAGATAACATCAAAGGGGAACATCTCAACAATGTCACCTGCAAATGAGAACAGGTGTTCTCATAGCACTGTTGTAGCTGGCATTGCACGGTATTTATGTGCCAGATATGCTAAACATTTAGATGACCCTTCATGCTTTGGCCACCATTCCAGAGGACATGCTTCCATCTAATGCAGCAGTGAACCAGACTTACTGTGAAACTCAGTCAAAATTAAGTTTTACCATTCAAGAGTTTGTACTACCTTGTTAAGCTTGTATATGGGTGACAGATAGACAGCTGGCTTTTTGGGGAGCGTGTGGAGGAGAAAGACAAATTATGACACCAACATTTTGAAGATGTAGGGTCAAATTCTGTCCTCTGGTACATATACATGAGATCTTCGCACACAAATAAGTGCAGTGTGGCTCTCTGATGTCAGAAAAGGCATACAAACAATTTTCCACTCTCCTTTCACATGGATTTGGAAATAGCCAACTGGTACTGCAAGTCCTGCAAGTATAAACACTTAGGAAGGATATGAATTGCTCCTGGTAGTATAGGTGGATATAACTAGGAGTAATGGTATGAAAATTTAACAAAGATAGATTTAGGCTGAATTGCATGAAACAGTTCATAACAATGAGGTCTATTCGATTGTGGAATGGTCTCCAAAGGGTAATAGTAGATGATCAACTGCTTGAGTAATTTAAAATGGATTGGGAAAAAGTACAGGAAAATATGCTCCAGGGAAATATCCTTTGCCAGTAGGAGCACAGAATACATCATCATGTCCCTCTTTTCCATCTCTGAATTTCCATGGATCTGGTCCTTGAAAATTGCTAGAGGTGCTAAGTGTCGTCAAACCCCATTGAAGCTATGGTTATGGAAGAGCTCAGCCCATTGCAGGAGCAGATTCTACTACTGCAGGAAAAAGGATGGAAAACTAGTTTAAAAGGATCTCTGCTACTTTGCTCATACTATTGATGTAGACAAATGTCAGTTTGATTAATGACAGGTACCTTGTTGAAACCCAGAAGTATACCTATTCCATGCAAGAATAATTGATGTCTTGTACATTTGTATATCTCGACTGAATGACATTTTTTAAAAGGAAAATGTCTTTTCAATTTTTTTGTGTATGAAACTCAGTCTACACAAAATCCACTGTACAGGTAGAGTGCAAAACTAGAATGTACGAAATTTCACTTCTCCTCCTCCCTACTTTTTTCTAGATATTTTTAAAAGAATGAAATTAAGGTTTTTGTATATTTTAGCTTTTAAGTTTAGGTTGTTTTTAATCTGTATGCATGACAATATCAGTCCAAGTGATTTCTTGGCACCACAATGGAGAGGAATTGAAGAAATTAGAATAAAATGAACATTGAACAGAGCAGTCCTCATGTTCCTCTTGTATAATCAAATACTCCCCCGCCCCCAAACATGTGACTTTAAAATCAGGAGTAAGCCATAAAAACAATGAAATTCAGGATTGAAGCTGAAAATCTAGGATGGCTATATTCTAAGCCTTGGTCAACACTGGGGAGGGGGGAATCGATCCAAGATATGCAGCTTCAGCTACTAGAATAGCGTAGCTGAAGTCGACGTATCTTAGATAGACTTACCTCGTATCCTCACAGTGCGGGGTCTACTGCCGCTGCTCCCCCGTCGACTCCACTTCTGCCTCTTGGCAGTGGTGGGGTTCCAGAATCGATGGCAGAGGGATTGGGGATTGATTTATCATGTCTACACTAGACGTGATAAATCGATCCCCAATAGATTGATCACTACCTGCCAATTCATCCAATCTTTTATTAATAATATCATTACCATGCCTCCTAGAACATCCAGTCAGGGATAGAAACCTATTGTGCTAGACACTGTACAAACACCAAACAAAGAAGTGTCTCCTGCCCCAAAGTGCTTACAATGTAAGCATAAGGCAAGAAACAATACACAGCTGCAGAGAGACTGATGGAAAAGTACAAGGAAACAATAAGGCAATATTTTCAAACAGTCAGCATAATAGGCAGGGGTCTCAGCACACCGGTGGCCTAACCATTTTCAGGTATTTTTGGAGGCATCTTGCCAAAGGAGAGTTAATGAAGTGGGTGATGGAGATTGCATTATTGGCCTAGCAGAGGCAGGAGTTCACATTTTGATACTGAATGAGATTATAGGTGGAGTGAGGATAGGCTCTGAAGGGCCTTGAAAGTGAATACAAGCAATTTAGATGTTTGATGCATAGAGAAGGGAAGCCAGTGGAGGGATTAAAAAAAAAAAAGGATACACATGATCAAAGTTTCTTTCACAGACTAGACTCCTTCTTAGTCTGGGCCCAATCCTTTCCCTGGTACAGTTCTTGTTAGTTCCTGCTCAAGTGGTAGCTAGGGGACTTCTCATGACTGGCTGCCCACTTTGTTCTGTTCCATCCCCTTTTATAGCTTTGGCACAAGGTGGGAATCTTTTGTCTCTCTGGGTCCCCACCCTTCCTTCTAAATGGAAAAGCACTAGGTTTAAGATAGATTCCAGTATCATGTGACCTGGTCATATGTCCTGTGAGACCTCATTCTTCATTACCCACATCACATGCACAGGAAGGTTTGCAGGTAAACAGAGCCATTTACAGCCAATTGTCCTAGTCAGTGGGGAGCCATCAAGATTCTAAACCACCATTAATGGCCCACACTTTGCATAGTTACTACAAGACCTCAGCGTTAACTTCATATTTCTAGTTTTAGATACAAGAATCATACATATATACAAATAGGATGAACACATTCGGTAGATTATAAGCTTTGTAATGATACCTTACAAGAGACCTCTTGCATAAAGCATATTCCAGTTATATTATATTCACATTCCAAGCATATTTTCATAAACCATATAGAGTGCAACATCACAATGTTGTATTATTTTCAATGGACAAATCTTGACCCTACCATGCGGCCATTGTGACCCTAACAGAATACCAAGGCCAGAGGGCAAAGGGACCCTAGTATCTAGCAATGAATCTCAGCTGGTGTGACCAGCTGTGTGTACCCCAACTCACTGTTGTTAGAATATGTATAATAAAGGTGACATGTAAAGTATCATATGCAAACTAGTAGCATGCTGGTCATTAATATTAGTGTGTGGTATATGGGTGATATATGAAAAACTATAAATGTGCTGGAAATATGGATTCCATTTAAAAATGTGTCTGGCAAATAAGTTGAAGTCTCCCTGCCCTAGACAAAGGAATATGTTCCTGCCTGCTTCAATGTGTCTTCCATGTAAATTGAGCAAGGAGTGACAATGCAAGTATATTTACATAAAAAGGTAAATAAAGCCATCAAACTAACCAGGGGCAGAGTTGGAGCTAACTTGAATGGGGGAGGAGACTGCAAAAAATTAACACAGCATCAGCTTGCTGGTGGACACAGTGAGCTGAACCCTCAAGAGGGCTTCCTGACTTTGAGGAGATAAAGAGAGAGAAAGATCCATTTTGTCATCCTTCACTTGAGGAGTCAAAGAAACCAAATGATTTGAGTTCCATGCATTGGGTCCTGGCTGAAGAAAGCAGCAGCCCGGCTGGAAGAATAACTGTGAGGAAAAATTTTGAACAAAAAATATTCTAGTTTGCTAAGCTGAGTTTTAGTCTTAGAAGCATACTTCTTTTTTGTTTGTAACCATTTATATTCTTATTCTTCACACTTAGTGACACTTAAACCTGTCCTTTTTGTTAATAAGCTTTTGACATTTACCATTAGTCAACTCAGTGCTTTGACTGAAGTGGAAGGTTTGTCAACCCCAATTAAGTTAATAAACTGCTGTATAAGGAGTAGTGAACTTGGTAACATTTTGTGGGCATTAAGGCAAGAGTGGCTGAGCCCTACAGAGTAAGATTTTTGGGGACAACTCAGGACTAGGAAGGTATTGGTACCACCCTGCAAGGAGTAATCTGGCTGGAGGAAGCCAACGGGGTGCTGTTGTGTTTTGAGTATGCTGTCGGTGTCAGGGCTCTCAACAAAAGCTGTACAACAGAGAGGAACCCTGGGTTACAGGACATAACCTCTTAGTGGTCTGGGTTGAAGCCCAAGATGTGAGAACCATATAAGGCTCTGACCTAGTCAAAGTGGTTCCATTCATTTATAGAACTAGTGGCAAGATTTAGGGGGATACAAGGTTTTCTCTGACCAGCAGAGAGGTTTATGCTTGAGGTAGACTATTGGAGTAATGGCAGGGCCAATGTATCAGCAACCATGCTGGTCCACTAACCATTTATCCCCTATGGTTAGAATTCAGCAGCAGTACTGACTATTGAAATTCTTGTAATTGTTGCCATTATGTAGTGTACTGGCACTTTGTGCCCTGGAGTGGAGGCTTCCTTCATGCTATCCCCAATGGAGATCTCAAGCACACAACCTGACTCTTCAGTCTGTGCACAGACTCCCTGAACTGCCTCTTAGCACAGCTGCAAGTCATAACAGTTCTGCTGAACATTCTTCCAGGACCTTCCAAGGTCTTTAAAGTAGAAGAAGAATAGAATCACTGTTACACTCAGTTCTTCTTCCCTCATTTGTAGACACTTTCTCAGATTGTTTCTCCAAATGCTTTCTCTTCTTGCTTTTGATGGTAATCTCTGGGCTGACAACATTCTTCGGAAATCTCACTTGTTCTTAGTCTTCCATGCACTCACAGGAATTCAAAAAGAATATTTTATCCTTTTTGAAATTTGAAGTTAAGTCATATCTTTGCAGGCAATTTATAGAACAATTAGTGCATTGATTTTATAAGCAGTCTCTGGTCAGTTGCCACATGAACAGTGAAACTGTATTATAGCAAAGTTGTGATTTCATAACATGCAAAGCTGATTCTTGTATTGTTAAAGAATGTATTGTGAGCATTGTCCTTTGCACTTGATATCTGGCAGAGCCCTGGGAAAGTATATTTAATTTGCTGAAGTGCACAAATAGAGAATGACACCAGCTTTACCATATATAAATTGATTTTAATGTTTGCTCCAATATATGGCTGAAGGCCATACCGCTAACTTCAGAGTATTTTTTTATTGCTTATACAGTGATACAACAATTTAATACTGTAGCAGTAACTCAGCATTTTTCTTATATTGTACACAGAACATCTCTAGTCCATAGATTGTAAATATAAACAGACATAATAGATCTAGTTCCCTCAATGTTGGTAATATTGTAGAGTCAATTGCTTGACCACACTTAGGTTCATTATGAAATATATTAAAGGTACCAAATAACCAATATCAACTAGGTTTATTGCTAAAAGTCAATGATGGTATAAAGTATCAGAGGGGTAGCCATGTTAGTCTGGATCTGTAAAAGCAGCAGAGAATCCTGTGGCACCTTATAGACTAACAGACGTTTTGGAGGGAGCGTGAGCTCTTTCGTGGGTGAACTACCCACTTCAATCAGACGTCTAGACGTCTGACGAAGTGGGTATTCACCCACGAAAGCTCACGCTCCAAAACGTCTGTTAGTCTATAAGGTGCCACAGGATTCTCTGCTGCTTTTAATGATGGTACAGTACAGGAAGAAAAGTTCAGTTTGATACCTGGTTCCAGTAAGCTGTTTTATGCAACATTGTTAATGTCCTCTTAATTCATGTGTACTCCAAGTTGCACATTTCATCCAAAAGTATTTATAGGATGATTTTACAAGTTAAAAATTGTGTTTACACTACTAAAAGCCATCTCATCTGTTTTTTTCCAGTTCCTTAACTTGTTGTGTACCTTTCATAATCTTTGTTTTGGACAGTAGTATTCCAGGTATTGGTCCTTGAAGGTACCTCTGCAGCTTGTCATGGAGCAGAACATTAATGTATTTTGCCTTTGACAAGTTTCTTATTTTCTAATGCCAAAGCTGACTATAGCTTTGCAAAGTGTTATGGGATATTTAGCACAACTGAACAGGATTATAAAAAACCATGAGCCAATTTTGGCAAGGTGAATGCTTGAAATATATCTTCACAATATGCTATATTGATATTGTGTGCTTAATGAGGGTATCAGTAATACGTATTGATAGTGTGAGATTATATATTAGCCCACCATATATTGGTTGAAACTGAGAAACTTATTTAGAAAGTAAATAAATGTATTTTGGAATAAAAAGAACAGGTATTACGTTATGGTAACTGGTTATTCCAGATGTGTTGTCAACATTGAATTCACTCTGGAGCGCATGCACCCCAAGTGCACGAGATAGAATTCTATCCAGCAGTGTCCATGGGAGCTGTGCCTACAACCTGGATGTCTTCATGTCCTACTTCCCCAACCCCAAGGACGTAACAGGCCCAGCCAGTTCAGTTTCACCAATCCCGACTCCAGCTGATTCAAGACTCCACAGCTGTGGGGAAGGCAAGTGGGTCATGGAAGACAAAGGACTTCACATCTCAAAGAGCTGCAGTTACCATTCTTTCTTTGTGGTGTGATTATCCATATGGTTTCCACTTCTGGTGACTCGAAGGCTAGGAAGCGTGTGCTAAGAGTCCTGTTTAAATAGCGATTGTAAATAGTGATTTACCAAATTTGGCATCAACCTCAACTAAGGAATAGCGTTGAGGATCAATCAACTCTTTTGTCCAGGTAGCTGATCTTCAAATTTCTGAAATTGGTATGCTTCTCAGAGAAGACACAGAGGCTGCCTGAGCCTTAGTGGAGTGGGCTCTAACCTACATGGGTACATCTAATCTAGTAATTCACAGCATGATTAAGTATCCCTTTAGACAGTCTTTGGTAAGCTTAGGGGAGCTCCTGAAGGCTTGTGTTCAGCCAAGGTTAATATTAAAGAGCCCTAAATCACATCAAGGGTGTGTAGTTTGGCTTCCTCCAGTTGGAAGGGAATTCAGGAAAAAAACCTGGCAGACAGAGTCTATTTTAAATGAAAATCAGAAACAATCCTTGGGAAAAGTCACCTTTTTTTCTTGGAACACAAAAGGCGGATCAGCAATGAAGAACCAAGTCTCCTCTGTTCTTTAACATGATTGCTATTAAAAAAGACATTTTCCTAGAGAGATGGTATAGGAAGCAAGTTGCTATAGGCAATGCAGAAATTTTTGAAAGGTTTTGAAATCTTCAGGCTGAGGGGAAGCAAGGGGTATTACTGCCTCATCTGATGAGAAAGAGGAGCTCGCTGCTGGGGGTAGATACTAAGATGAATGCCCAGCAAGATCCCATAGTCTAGTTTGATCGCTATTGCTCCTAGATTCCTCCTCAGACCAGAAAGTAGTCATATAAATTATTACAATAACCACATGCCCCTGCCCCCGCTTCCCAATATAAACAGCTCTGAAGGAGAGGCAGAAAATGAGTACTCCTCCACTAATGGTTCTGGGAAGGTAACTGGTACCATGACTGTACTAGGTATTAGTACTCAGGTACTAGGCACTATTGGTGGAGGTGTCACTGCAAGGTTACTCAGTATTAAAAATCACTTCTGTGCCAAGCAAGTCTGTGCCAGGAGTAGCTGCACTGCAAGGGTGGCAGCAGGGTCAGTCCTGAGAGCTTGGCTGCTGGGCAAAGTGCAGACTGCTGCCTGAAATGGTACTTTGTGTTCAGTGATTGGGTCATACTGAGGTGTCAGAAGGACCCAATTTAGGCCATGAACTAGCCTTTGCTGAGTAGCTTTGGGAGCTCTATGAATCCTTTACTAGGTTCCAGAGATGGTGACAGAGGTGTGTTCTCCCTGGGGGAATGATATTCCTTCCTGTTTCTTTCAGATGATTGGGTGGAAGAGGACTTAGCTGCTCTGATGGGTCCTTGAGAAGTGAGCCCAGGAGCTCAGACTTGAGCTGTAGCTTACAGGGGCACTGGCTGAGGAAGTCTTCTTAGGCCTACTAGGCCTTTTTCTCTCCACTTCTGAGAAGGCTCCTGTTCAGGAGAAAGAGTTTAAGATGGATCTCTCTCATCTTCTTTGTCCTCTTTACTAAAGAGCAATTTATTGAGTATTTATCAGGAATATTCCCTTCTGAGGGGTAAAAAAAAAAAAAGGGGGGGGGGCATCTCAAATACCATCACTAAGTGGAATAGCTGCATCAGAGGAGGTGCAAGTTTTGAGCTCCAGAGACTTAGTTTTATTAGTTCCTTGTATAAGGATTTAGCCATTATGGCTGAAACTAAACCTAACAATTTTTTTTAAATATAGGCAATTGGCATAAAAAAAAGGAAAAACACACTATACGAATATCACTGACATTACACACACACACACACACAACAGTAAAGTTGCCACAGGTGCTGAGAAGTGGGCACAGAAGGGATTCATCTCACAGCTCCAGGCAGTAAGAAAGTACTGAAGGACAGTTGGACCCACTTTATCTTGTATGGCTTCAGGTGGTAGGAAGAAATCATGAGGGCCTCTAGGGTACAAGGACACTGCTGGACATAAATAATCCAGTCTCATATGTTCAGGGTGCACCAGAATGGAACAGATGTGGACAATCACTTGAAGAACCACCCATGTTACTGAGAGAACAATTAGGTCCAGTGTGTAAGCATCTAACATATGGGACCTAATTCTTCACTCCAATACTAGTGCATGGCAGAGCAATTCCATTGAAGTCAATGTCAAATAGGAGTAAGTGATAAGTTAATTGGTCTCTTAAAAAAACCAAAAACTTTTACAGTGACACATGAAAGCTAAAGAATTACAATGTTTAGAGTGAGATTTCATATTTTACTTCCTTTTTGTAAAAAGGAAGTAAATTTCAAAAAGGGATTTTTATTAAATGTCACAAAACTTCCCTTGATACTTAATAGCGGTAAACCTACATGTGTTGTTCTTTTGACTGTCTTCATTAGCTCTATGACAGTCATAAGCTGGGATTTCTAGATACAATATAAAAATGCAGCATTTATTCAGGAGTTCTAGTCACTAACCATTGGGCAATGATTAATCAGCAGATGTAGCTAGCGAGAATAATACATCCCAAGGTAAATCGGTAAGGAAACTTGTTAATTGCATTTGAACTAACTAGCCACACCACAAAGTGCCAATGTAGATTCCTAGAGATACAGTTACAGGGTCACTTCTTTGGGTACGAACTAACAGTTGACTCTTTTAAACAGAAATTTTGAAATGGCAATTTGCAGGTGCTCTGGGCTTCTCTTCTGTTTCAAGTCTTTGAAGAACTATTCCCCCCTCACCTCCCTCCTACACACATCTTTTTCCATCAGCAATTTAATAACTGTGAAACTTCCTTATTTCTCTTTTTTTTTCTTTTCTTTTTTTGAAGACACTAAAGGGTATTTTAGTAATGTGTTTATCTACAGCTAACAATCATAATTAGCTTCAGTTATGGAATGTCCTAAATACATGAAACTACAAATTGCTCTTCTGAAGCATAGTTTGTGTTGCTATTTTTTTTAAATATTTGCAGAAAACATGATACGCATCATTTGCAAGTTACATAAACCTTTAGTAATTATGGCCCAAGGTATTATCCAAAAGTTATTTAACTAATTCCCAAAGATTGTTTTTCAGCGCACCAGACATTAATCATCTGTTGTGTCTTTTATAAATGCAAAAGCAATTAAGAAGATCTGTGGTGAGAATAGGCTATTGCCACGTTTATACAGAAGCCTTTCATTGGTGCAGTTACCCATGAATATTTTTTTTAATGTAGTGGATAATAAAAATACTGTATTATGCCAGAAATCCTTGGATTTTTTTAAAATAAAAATAAAAAGGTAAGTTATACAGCAGCAACCTTTTGTGGGCAGTTATATCACAATCTGAAAAATTAAGAGATTCTAATTTAATTTACAACAGCACAAATCTGGAGTGAATCTGTTGGCATTAACAGAATTACTCTAGATATGCATAGGTATAGCAGAGCAGGATCTGGCCCAAGAGTGGAAAAGAAAAAAAAAAAAAATCTATGACAAGTTAATAAATCCCTTCAATATTGCAAATATAATATGAATATAATCGATTTCACAAACTCTGCACTGGATTTGCTCACGAATTAGGCAATTGCATAACACACTTAATATGGTGTGCAATTACATATTCAGTCAGTAACATCTGAGGCTAAAACTTGCAGCTCTTATTCTGTCAATTCACTGAAGTTAAAGGAAATTTGACTTAACCTGTTATGCAGGTAAAACCTATTGCATAGTCCTGTTTGAATAGGACTAAATTAACTCAACTTTTTAGTTTGTTACCACCATCCAAGTAGGGGAGTTACAGCAAGCCCAGAGTTTACAGTATATTTCTTTTCATGCAATATAAAAATCTCAGGTGATTCAGTTTTTAAAAATGTTTCTTACTAAAGGGAAGTCTATGCTCTGTATTAGGGGCAGGAGAACACTCACCCAAACTCTGGACTTCCACAACTAACTGGACTGTTTTACTGTATCTCTTTTCACAATCAATCCCAAGCTGAATGTAAATTCATTTTTGAGCTGGTCATTCAGACAAAGGTAAGAATTAACAACAGAGAACACGTATTACAAAATAGGAAAATTCAAGTACCCCACAACTCCTGTCATTAACACAGCACCCAGGTTTAAAGAGGAAAAACTGTTTTGTGATTAAGGCACTGGGCTGAGATCCAGCAAATTTGGGTTCAGTTTCTGACTGAGACCCTAGGCAAGTCACATTCTCTTTATCCCAGATTCCCATTTGGGAAATGAGAATATTTCTTTTTTTCTTTCGTGTGTATCTTGTCCATTTAGACTGTGAGCTCTCTGGGTCGGAGACTGTCTCATTCTATAGTATGTCCACACACTAGAGCTGGAGGCATGATTTCCAGCCCAAGTAGACAGACCTGTGCTCTCTCTGTTTGAGCCAGTGTGCTAAAAGCAGCAGTGTAGCCACTGCACAGTGAGGTGGCTGTGACAGGCTGGCTGCCCCAAGTACATATCAAGATTTTCAGATGGGATTGTACTCAGGGCTAAGCTGCTATTTTTTTTTAGTGAGCTAAGTGGATCAGAGCTAGAGGGAGTATATGTATGACTTGGAAATTACATCTCCAATTCCAGTGTAGAGGTGACCTATGTGGGCCATGCTGAGATTGCTCAATTAGGGCCAACTGCAAAGAATGGGGCAGATAATCCCCATTGTTTGCAGTTGGATACATTATTCAGCAGTGATTGCTGAATTAGAACCAATCCTTTAAGATTGGTAGAACTTTTTACATGAACAAAAGATTTTCAGTAATCCTCATCATATTGGACTTGACTGTCTGGATGGGAGCCCAGGACTGGATAGCTTTAAGGGAACTGTGTTTTTAGCTTTTGGGTACTCAGTAAGTTATTGGAGAAGCTGTTCTGTTGCTGGCTTGGTGATCTAAGTATTAGAATAACTACCAGTTTGGGGGATTGTCTCCCCCATTATTTGCAGTTTGCCCAGCGTAGCCCCCCTGCCATCCTAGTCATACCCAAGTCTTGGTTGAATCCACCAGGGCACGCTACTATAATGTAAATAATCAAAGTTTCCTTGTCCCAAATAACTTTAGATTAACATGAATTTCTAATACTTCATTTCTAGACTGAGCAGCGATCTCCTTAAATGAAACAACCTTAACTGAGTCCACTTCATACTTTAATCCCTTATTCAAAATTACTCAGGTTGTTAATTTTCCTGAAGATGATTAACTGAGTCTCCTAGCATGGAAGTCTTGGGCTGTAAGAATCCATAGTTATCCATAGGCATTGCAACCAGCCTGTTACCGGTAAAGATAGTTTTCAATGAGATTTCCTTAAACTCTTCACCAGGCCATAACCCCTCCCACCAACATACCAGAATGCAACTGGAGGGCTGCATTTTCAAAAGGTGGCTTATAGTATCCCCTGCTACAACTCCCTCTAGTGACTCAGTGATAATGCCTGCTCTAAATTACTCATGCACAAATAATCCCTCCAGAAAGCCCTGTTCAAATGTAGGAGGAGGGAGGTACAACATTCATTGTGACTCCAAGAATCAGTCTTTGGCATATTGGTGGGGAAAGAACATTTCAAGGCCGGTAGATAGGATAGGTGAAGACTGAATAGGCTTCTAAAGTCTACTGGTAAGGATGTATTGTTGCTGATTCATATCAGCACTAACAACACTGCATCACAAGATATCTCACAGATGATAGATTACTTTAGGCAACGCGGAAGCATGCTGAAAAATAAAATCCAAGCAATCTTCTCTGAGATCCTTCCTGTTCCATGAGCAAAGGAAGATGGAAGGCAGAAGATCCTGGAAATGAATCACTGGGTAGGTAAGTGGTGTAGGGTGGAGGGCTTTTGTGGAACATTGATCCACTTTCTGTAATGAGAGGCCAGAGAGAGTTGCATAGTTTGGATGGCCTCCACTGCAGTAGAAAGGAGTCTAAATTTCTTGGAGACAGGTTGGCTAGAGTATTCAGAAGGAGGTTAAACTAATAGCAAGAGGGGAGATTAAAGAGAGGAAATATAAGAGAACTTAGCACAAAAGTCAAGCTGTTGACAACAAAAGAAAATAAAGAGAAGAAATTCTTGGATTGCCTAAACGCTAAATCATGACATCACAGATGCACTATAGGCCAATATCAATGAACTATCCTAAATAAACATGGTTTTCTCAATGCAATTCTAATTCATACGAAAATGTTAACTTCCCGCAAAAATCAAACACTCAAAGTTACAAAATGCCAAGATTAAGATCCCTTATTAAACTTTAATTCAGTCCTCTACTTTCTGTGAGAAAAAACTTCTGATAAGAAATAAACGATTAAAATCTGTTTTTTCCACAATTAAAATTAAATGTGGAACTTTAGTTACCCTAGCCACAATATATCAGTTGAACACAATGTTTTACTGATATATTAAAAAAACAAAGTGTGACGCTTACTAGTGCCATCAATCATTATAGTAAAGTAAAGTGAATAGATTGATCCAGTCACAATGCATTGTTTCTTTAGTGTTGTTGATGGCTCTGCTGTTTCAGTCTCGTTTTCATTTCTTTTCATTCAGTTTATGTTTACCACTTTCTAGGTGTTCTTCAATTGTCTGCCTTTGAACATAATCTACAGCCTCTCTCTAATGCAGTACAGAAGAGCACATTACAATCAACATGAAATTTGTCCTTGCCAAGCTCAAGGACACAGTTTTAGGGGTGATTTTTAATGTTTTTGGAATTTTTTGTATAACTAAATTACTCACATCTGGAGGCTGAAGTGAAATTTGAGATGCATTAAAATACAAACCTCTATATGCCGGAAGCAGTTTATTGGAGTATGTTTAGCTATGTAAATTTAAAGCACGTTATAAAAACAAAAATCAACTGGAAGAGGAGGATGTGCATGCTTTAAATAAGCAACACTGGTACTTTCAGTAAAATTTAGTTATATATAGTTATTTTTTCAGAATCTGTTTTTTCACTCTGTGGGAGAGACAGGGATAGAACTTGGTTTTCTGGTGGTATTCAACTTCCTTAAACATGAGACCATCTTTTCTCTTCCTGAAATTCCCTGCCTCATTCACTACTTACCTTCCAAGTTTTGCAATAAATCAAACAGGATCCTAAGACAACAGCCTTATTTACTACATAGTTCTGCTTCCTTCCCTGAATGCCATCCATTCTCTGCACTGCTTAAGACACAGATCCCAGTAGGGGGCGAAGCATATGATCATGTAATTAAAGACCATCATAATGCATATAACTAAGGGACCAAATTAAGGTTGAACAGGCAGTCTTAATTCTGGCACTTCCTAACTTTTGAGTGCTTGACTCCGAAATCTTAATTTAAAAAGAAAACCAAAATAGGAAATTATACAAAAAACTAAGCAGAAATTCCATTGTGTGGGATTGACCCCCACCCCTCACAGCAGGAATAGAACATTTTGATCCAAAGAACTTTTGAGCTCACAGAGTAACTTCTGATAGAAGAAGGTTGTTTGTGTATACCAACCACTAAAGGAGGAGGAGACACCCTTTGCCACTGAGTTTCATAAGTATTTGCTCAAGAATTATGGGCTCAGTTCCAGATTCTGGAGTGAAATGTATTCTACTGGTTATAAATTCTTCTGCCCTGTCTCTTCACACCCCTTCCCCTGCTCTTGTACTTGTTCCCCAACTGCTCCTATCATTTCTAGCTTCCCCAATCTCTGCCCCCCACCCTCCTGGCTCCTTAGCCTTCTGAGCATCAGCGCTGAGAGTACAGGACAGTCTTTCTGCTCTCAGCTCTGGCACTACTACAGCCTCTAGAAGCCAGGTGGAATGGTTGCAGGAAAGTTCTGCTTGGCCCGTGCAGCCCTGGTTTGGAGTATGGCTAATGCTGATGGAATCTTCAGAGTTTCGCTGTCATACTAACAAACCTCTAATAAGCATGTGCACATAGTAATGTGCAGAGGCTTATAATTCTGCCAAATATGGGTGGATTTTTGGGAACAGCAAAAGGCTCCTGTCTAATTCCCATGGGGACTCATCCTTCTCTCTGCCTGGCCAAATTTCAAGTCCTTGCTTCAAAATATAAAAGCCTTACAGATTAGCTTGGAAGTCTTATGTATATGTAAATAAAGTCCCAGTAAATGGCACTTAAGAATACAGAACACAGTTTGTGGAATTTTTATGACCCATAAAGCTTGAAGCCATCTGCAGCGCAAAATTTGTGGATAGCTCCTTACATGCTGCTCTTAATGGCGGTAATATTTTTTAATGTTCCAAGTTTTTACCTCACATCCTTTGCAGAAATGGTGGAACTATTTTTACAGAGCCTTTCCAAAATAGTTCAACATGAAGGAGATGCCCAAGATGGAAAATTTCAGATTGAACAGTTTTAGTTTGGCAAAGTTGTAAGTAACAGAAAAGAGGGTTTTAAAATAAAAATTGTTAAACAACATTAACCACAAGGCAGAGCTGGTATCTCTGCCAATAACTCATATAAGCTAAAGTCAAGTGTGTTCCTTCTGGTTCCAGTCCCACCATTCATTAATAAGCTGTTCAAGGTCTTGAAATCAAACTAAGTATAAACACATCTCAAATATTTATCACACAGTAGAAAGTCTGCAGTAAGAAGAAGCTCAAAAATAAAAGTGTAGGATTGTAGGGGGCATTAGTATGTTTTTCATTAAAATGCTTCTCAGTACAGACTCACTCTTAGATTTGACATTGCACATTGTTCAGACAGTGTCAAATCAAGAGACTCGAGCTTTTTGACAAAAAAGAGTTATTTTATAGATTTGCATCTAGAAAGCTTGACAAAATATGACCTGATTCTGAAAATCCCTACTTGTTACAGTGCAGTAGTTGCATTGACTTCAGTATGACTACTTGCATGACTAACAGCTTGAATAATTAAAGGCTCGCAGGATTTGACCATAAGATTCTTCTTCTTACTATTACTACTATTAGCATAAGTAATACTATGGTAGCCCCATGGTAGTAGAATCCTTATGCTAAAGGATTCACAAGCTAACTAGACAAAACAGAGTGGGAGATAGAGAAAGTGTGACAGATCCAAACCAGTGGGTACAGGAGTCTGGTAGAGGGCAAATATAATGCATTGGATGAGTAGTTTTCTGTTCCCTGAGTGGCCAGAGCAGGGGCTGCACTAGAGTAATCAGGAACCTGCTAGAACCAATTAAGGCAGACAGGCTGCAGGTGTTCTAATCAGCCTATCAAGGCAGGCTAATCAGGGCACCTGGGTTTAAAAAGGAGCTCACTCCAGTCAGATGAGAGGAAGTGCGTGTGAGGAGCTGGGAGCAAGAGGTGCAAGGAGCTGAGAGGGAGAGGGAGAGGGAGAGGGAGCTGCTGGAGGACTAAGGAGTACAAGCATTATCAGACACCAGGAGGAAGGTCCTGTGGTGAGGATAAAGAAGGTGTTTGGAGGAGGCCATGGGGAAGTAGCTCAGGGAGGTGTAGCTGTCACGCAGCTGTTACAGGAGGCACTATAGACAGCCGCAATCCACAGAGCCCTGGGCTGGAACTCGGAGTAGAGGGTGGGCCCAGGTTCCCCCCAAACCTCCCAACTCCTGATCAGACACAGGAGAAGTTGACCTGTGGGGAAGATCACTGAGGTGAGCAAATCTGGCAATAAGCACAGGACTCACCAAGGTAGAGGAGGAACTTTGTCACAAGAGGTAGAGATATGCAGAGAAATATCTTAATCTTGGTTTCACTCTAGGTAGGACCCTAAAATCTCTAACTGTGATGCAGTCTGCCTGGCGCAGATCCGAACCAGTGAGCTGACGGGTAACCAGCCAGGTTTGAAATTTGCCTGGTAGGCATTGGAACTCCGCCTGCTTTCCTCTGGAACTTTGTTGAAGTTGAAATGTCTCCATAAAAAAATTAGATTGTCAAAAAGTAAGCCTGTTTTCTTGTAATTTTACCAACCAGCTCTAGGAGAGAGTCAAAGTGACTAGTTCAAGGTACCACAGCAGGTGAGTGGCAGAGCTGGGAATAGAACCAAGGTTTCCTGGCTCCCAATCCAACGCTCTGCTATTTGGGGGAAGGGGGTGGGGGGAGAGGAACATGATAAACTAATGATATTTTAAAGATACATAAACTTAATACTGGAGTCTTAAAATTCCACTTACTCTGCAGGGTGAATCTTTTAAATGTCAGTGTCAAACAGATAGTAGGAGTTAACAGAACAGAAGTACTTTATATCTCTTGACTATAAAGGGTTAACAAGTTCAGTAAGCCTGGCTGTCACCTGACCAGAGGACCAATCAGGGGACAGGATACTTTCAAATCTTGAGGGAGGGAAGTTTCTGTGTGTGCTGTTAGATATTGTGTTGTTCTCGCTAGGTTCTGAGAGGGACCAGATGTGCAACCAGTTTCTCTCCAATCTCTTCGATACAGGCTCTTATAAGTTCAGAATAGTGAGTACTAGGTAGATAAGGCAAGTTAGACTTATGTTGTTTTCTTTATTTGCAAATGTGCATTTGGTGGAAGGAGTTTAATTTGTACTTGTATACTTAGTCTGGGAGGGTATTCCCAGTGTCTATAGCTGAAAAACCCTGTACCTATTCCATCTTAAATTTACAAAGATAATTTTACTGTTTTTCTCTTTAATTAAAAGCTTTTCTTGTTTAAGAACCTGATTTTTTTTTTATTCTGGTGAGACCCAGGGGACTGGGTCTGGATCCACCAGGGAATTGGTGGGGAGAAGAGGGAAGCGGGGGAGAGAGGTTAATTTTCTCTCTGTGTTAGGATTACTTTCTCTCTCAGGGAGAGTCTGGGAGGGGGAGAAAAGAAGGGGGGGGAAGGTGAATTTTCCTCTCTGTTTTTGATTCAAGGAGTTTGAATCACAGTAATCATCCAGGGTAACCCAGGGGAAGCCTGGGAGAGGCAACAGTGGGGAAAAGGTTTACTTTCCTTGTGTTAAGATCCAGAGGATCTGGGTCTTGGGGTTCCACAGCAAGTTTTGGGGGACCAGAGTGTACCGGCACTGGAATTCCTGGTTGGTGGCAGCGCTACAAGCACTAAGCTGGTAATGAGCTTAGAGAAATTCATGCTGATAGCCCATCTTTTGGATGCTAGGGTTCAGAGTGGGGAATTATACCATGACAGTCAGGTTCCTACAATTCACTACATGTCCTTCAGAAAATGAGAACTGTAATAAACTAGGATTTCTGATTAGTAAATCATTCTGCATCAAACTCAAACCAGCTTGGGCAAGATTCCACTGTAACTGCTTTAAAGTTTAAACATTTTTTTCTAGAGCTAATTAACTCTGTTTTGTGGCGTCAATTGCATTTTTTATATAACTTTGTTTATGCATTTTATTTTTATTGTAATTTCTAACAGTTTAAGTCCACATAATTAGTGATGGCAATACTTCTACCTAAAATTAGCATATTACAGCAGTAGAAGGGCTGATGTGTATATTATACTTAATTGCGTTCTGTAAACTTAGTAATTTTGTGGAATAATTCAATTAATTTGATTTTCTCTGTAGTTATTAAATTTACCAAAAATAAAAGGTAAAAAAACTAAACAGGAGAGCTGTGGTAGTTTGCAGACAACAGACTACAAGCTTAGCAGCTTCTAGGAAGCTGTTTGCAGCTGTAAAAAAGTCCGCTCATCTTTGATCTCCACTAGGCTCATATAGGAAAAAGCTAGAGAGGCTTTATTTAAATTCGTCCCATATCATGAAGGTAGGAGGATAAAAAAGCTTCAAAATCACTGTTATTCTTCATGTAGTCCTGTCATAAATAGATAGCTAAGGGTTAATGTTTCTTTTACCTGTAAAGGGTTAACAAAGGGAACCAAACACCTGACCAGAGGACCAATCAGAAAACTGGATTTTTTAAAAGTCAGGGAGGGAATTTTTGGATCTGAGTCTTTGTTCTGTCTCTCAGCTATGAGAAGTTTCTTTCTTCTCATTTCTGTGTCCAACTTGTAAGTACAGGCAGAAAAACAATATAGGGTCTTTGTTGTTTTGGGTGTATTTACATGTGTGTAACTTGCTGGAATGTTCAAATTGGATATCTTTTTGAATCAGACTGTTTTTCATATTTCTTATAGCAATAGCCCTGTATTGTCATCTTGTTACAGAGAATAATTTGATGTCTTTGTTCTTTCTTTTTTATATAAAGCTTTCTTTTTAAAACCTGTTTGAGTTTCTCGGTTAAGGAGAAAGGAAAGACAGGGGAGGGGAAACACTACGCTCTGTGTTTAACTCTCCTAGTGTCCAGGGCGGGAAGAAGCAAGGGGGAGAGAGATAGAATCTTTTCCGTTTCCTTGTGTTTGGGTTTGTCTCTTTGTGAAAGAAAGGAGACATGTTTCTTGGTATTGTGATGTAAAGAGATTGCATCAATACTCTCAGGTTAGCCCAGAGAGGAAAGTCTGGGTGGGAGAGGGAGGGGGAAGGGAAGTGGTTTATTTCCCTTTGTTGGAGACTCAAAGCATCTGAGTCTTGGGGGTTCCCCAGGGAAGGTTTTTTGGGGGGGCTCAAGTGTACCAGACCCTGATTCCTGGTTGGTGGCAGCAAGATAAGATCCAAGCTGGTAATTAAGCTTGGAGGTTCATGCTAAGCACCCAGGGTCCAGATTTGAGAAAGATGCTTATGATAAGTCCCCTTAGGAAATATTGTCAGACAAAATTAAGGCTGAGCTATTTAAATAATCATTAGTCATCACACTGTAGCACTTCCAAAGCCTCTCCCATTCAAGACCAAACTGGAAAGAGTGAGGTCACTGGAATAGACAAAAAAAATAATAGCACCATGGTAACACAGATAACGAAGCACATCACAAACTTGACTTTGTTCTGAAGATCATAAGTGATGAAAAGAAGAATACAAAAGAAATGAAAACATAGGCTATGATAAATCAGGGAGGAAAGAGAACCACAACAATTCCAAACAACAACATTTCAGGTTGGTTGTCATTTAACCTAATGAGATTAGTCTCTTAAGTGAGAATCTGTTCCATGAGAAAGTTATTCTGTTTGAGCTGGGCACAAGCCTGAAAAAACAATCAATTCAAAACGTAAGGAAGTGAGAGTAGCTGTAAAATCATCATAGCCAGACAGCAGAGGATTGACTCCAGTGGCAGAAGTCCTCCTAAGTTTTCCCTTCTCTTTGCTTCTGACTGCTCCAGCTATATCCCCTCAGAGGTCCTATGTTCATGCCTTCCTATCATTTGTCCTGTTAGGCTGCTAAAAACTAGTACTATATAATAGTGTAATTTAGAGCAAGCTTCAAGTTGCTCTAATATATGTCAGGACTGGAACACAGCCACCCCACAAAAGAGGACTGCAAAGGTCACCTTTTCACCCCATTTTTAGCTTCACTTTGTGCTCTCCAGCTGTAAGAGAGGTTCTGGGGTCTAGACTCTAGAACAGGAAATGGCAATCACAAAACAGCCATTTCAGTTCCAAATAGATTTGTTTTGAGCATGTTTGGATCCCATGTTATTCTCTACTGAGGAACCAAGGCTGTGCATCCCTTTTCCCCACTCATTTTCACAACAGGGCCAGCACACTGCAAGGAAGAATCTGCTCCATTTTATCAGATGGAGTAGACCACATAGGCAAGAGGCAGCACTTGATGAGATTACACACAAAGTAGAATCTCTGGTTTAACTCAGGGATGGTGCAGTTTTGCATTCTCCTATATGCAGGGTTGGATTTTAAAGCCTGCAATCCAGTTTAGAGTGATATTCATGTTTAATATAATAGCCGATGGATTCTTTTTTCTCCATAGACACACACTTTAACAATGGCTTTGATATTTATTCAGAACTTCCCACAGTAAGTTAAATGGAACCACTGACTTGCCCCTCCATTGTTTCATCTCCCGCAGACAAACTCTTGCTCTCAGGAAGCCCCCGGAGTTGTGGTCACTGGTCCACAGGGGATGCAGACCCTTTTTGCAAAAACAACAAACAAACAAAAAAACCCACACACACTCCCCCTGTAACAGAATCCCATTGGATCGCAGTATGGCTGCTATGGTCAGGGTCTCCATTCCTGTAGAGTGGAAGTGACAAGTGCTGGTGCATTCAGTGTTATCTTCAGCTACTTATTCTCCAGAGTAACTGCCACAATCTCAGACTGATAACTATTGCCCAGTAGTTGTGGGGAGAAAAAACAAGTTGCCACATTTTTGCATGAAGGGCTGGCTTATTTCAATCAAAGAAAGAGGGGATTGTTTCGTAATTTTGTATTTTAAAGAAGATACTTAATTTTACACAATGTTTACACATGTGATATTAAAATTGTCTTCTGTAGAATAAGTTGAAAACACAAGAACAGACCACAAAGGATCTCTATATAAAATAATTCAATATTTGAGCTCACTATAAAACTTTTTTTAATAGAACACATGATAGCCTTGCAGAACAAAGAAATAAAATCAGTTAGATCAGAGCATGTTCTCAAATAGAATGGAGTCATTCTGGCTTTACACTAGTGTAATTTAGGTCAGAATTAGGCTCGTCTTTACACATGTGGAACAGAAAAGGGGAAGTCCACCACCAGACAAGTCATTTTCTCAACCCAGTTTAATGAATCATCAGATGAAAGGGAAACATGATTGCTAATTTGGGCCAGTAGGCAGCCGTGGCTATCACTGTTAGAATTCAAAAGCTCTCATCCTTAGATAGAAAAAACCCCCTCAAAACGTCTCTCAGATCTGGATTTTCTTACTAGTCTTATGATAGCTGTTTTTTTTACTGGTGGTTGTCACACATCCATCCCTTACTATTAAAATATGTTGATAGAAAATTAGCCTACATTTTTATTTATGCTTTCTTTTAAAATGTGAGTCTTACTAGGAGAACTCCCTATCCTTTTTAAGGATTTCACTTTTTGTTAACACTGAAAAGAAAGTTATGCTTATGTGACAAAGGCTTAAATAAACTTAAAAACAAGGTGGTGAGGTAATACCTTTTATAGGACCATCTTCTGATCTTGGTCTCTTTCACCAAACAGAAGGTGCTCCAATGAAAGATATTACCTCACTCACCTTGTCTCTAATATTCTGGGACCAATCACAGCTACACTACCACTTTTAGCACACATGTAGTCAAGGGTATGTCTACACTGCAATAAAAGATCTGTGACCTGGCTGCACCTGGCCCAGGTCAGCTAACTCAGGCTCACTGAGATCAAGATGCAGGGCTGTAAAACTTATGTAGATATAGGAAACCAGGCTGAAGCCCAAGCTCTGGGACCACACGAGAGGGAATGGTGCCAGAGCCTGGGCTTCAGCCCAAGCCCTGTGAACTGAAGTCAGCTGACCTGGGCCAACCACTGCCATGTACAGGTCTTTTATTGCATAGTATATGTACTGTAATTGACAATCTGTATGTTCAACTAAGCAGTCAGAGATACCTATATGTATGTTTCCAATTCCCCCATCTTCCTACCAATGTACAGTTCAAGGGTGACCATATCCAGCTGCAAGAGACATGACACAACATACTGGAACAGACACTATATTTCTTCTTCTAGTTTTAGTGCTAAAGTAATATCTTCTAGGTCTGTGGTTTTCAAATCTTTTTTGTACTGGGCGTAGAGGTAAAAATCTTGAGGACATCTTGAATCCTCTAAAGGACAACTAGGCATCCATTTTTGTAAGCCCTTCTCGTCCCATCCTCACTCTGAGTTTGGTGTCTTTTTATGTTTAAGCGGGAAAAGATTGACAGCTAATTTGCCTAGCAAACCTATGTCTATATAAGGTAGTGCTCAGATTAGACCAGAGCTGCCCGCCTCAATGGCGGGGTCTTGTTGCTGTCTGTTTGAGACAGAGCAAGTGGCTGAGGGTTAATAGGGTAGGCTATTCACCCCACAAGGGTCATCTTAAGCAGGGAATATACTTACCTACACGCACCTCATCCATCTCCTATAGTGATCACTTGGCCCACTCATGATGATGCAGGTAAAGGTAGAGGGAGGGATTTAATTACCTGAATACTTCCATCTTACCTGATAAGACGTTCATCTGGTTCTGCCTAGAGGTCCTGTCTCCATCTGAGGAATCCGGCCATCCTGTCATGCTGCATCCATCCTGAAGAGAAGACACCATCAAATCAAGCTGCCAGAGATGGTAGTGTCATTGTCATTTTAATCCTCATCTATAGATCCCTATTGATACAGTCTGCCTTGTTCCATTATTTGTCTCACTTTGTTACCTGGGGAGACCTTGCCACCCTATTAATAAATCTTGTTATACCTTTATCCTGTCTGAGTTATATCAGGGAACATGCACGCACACACACAGATAGATACAGGAAGGGAAGAGAACCTAAGACCGAGACTCCCGGCCATTGTTAAATTTTAACTCCTGTTTCGGTCAACAGGTCATCCCTCTCCCCCAAAATCTTCCATCTCATCCTGATGGGCTCCAGCTGGGACCCTCTTCTCTTTTAGCAAAATGGAAAGGGCAGGATGGTTCTGACATCCCAAGGAAGTGGTGGCAATCTGTGGCCCATCAGGTTAATCTGATTGCATCAGGAAGCGGCAGGATGCAGGGATGTTCTGGCTGCTGCCTTCTGCAGCTCCCATTGGCTGGGAACGGTGAACTGTGGCCACTGGGAGCTGAGGGGGGCCGTGCCTGAGGATGATCAACGTAAGCAAGATGTCTTGCTTCCCGCAATCAGATTACCTTGATGGGCCACATGCGACCTGTGGGCCTCAGGTTGCCCATCACTGTCCTAAGAGCTGGATTTAGGGGTAAACGACACGTAGGATGCTAGGTTTGGAATGCTGTTTTTGTTGTTTGTGACAAAAGGGAAAATAGACTGTTTGATGTAAAATGTTTCATGTATTCCGTACATGGATTCATTTTTCCCTAACTTGGTGTTCTGGACCTTTGTAGAATCTCATGGAACTTTCCAGACTTTGAGAATTACATTTTCCTTGGACTCCTAGAATGTTGTCAGCCATGCTTGTGCGGGTATGTAAAGTACAGGATGTCAATCAGTCATAAGAACAAAGTGAAGTGAGAGCCCAGCTGTGATATTGCAAATCTTGTTTTATTGTACAATTGAGAAAGTGTACTTGTGTTAAGACTTGAAGAGTGTAAGTAAGTAGTAACTAATAAAGGAGACAGGTCTACACAATATTAAAAGAAATACTGTTACTACTCCTGCCATATTTTGCACGTAATGTTTGATAACTTTCTAAGACTGCAGAATATAGACTTTTGCTCTCACTAATACTATCTGTTTCCCTCACTACCACTCCCGTAGAAAATAAAAGATGCTATCAAAGAAGCCTTCAGGAGATCAGAATAGGAAGCAAAAAGATCAATTGCAAACTAGTTTGCAGCAAGGGGCTTTAAGCAGTAGTGATCATCCCAGTGCAGAAGAAATTGAGGAGTGAAGCATAAAATGATGGAAGTCCTATTAAGGAATTAGGAAGTTTACTGGAAGATAAGGAATAGAGCGTGAGGAAAGTGATAGAGAATCATCCAGTTTTCTTGGTGGCATAAGGGAGAGTGATGATAATGAAGAATGTGGCTCATGTGAAAAGGAAAGTAACAGGGAAAAAAATCTGGTTGACAGGAAATTGAGAGAAACAATAAAGCAATATCAACCTTGCATGATGACAGAAACATCAGTGAGAAAAACTGCACACCACAAATCAATGCATCAGATCCTGCTTTACAGTTGGCAATCCTAAACTCTGCCAATATTGATTGTAGAATTTTGAATGGGCTGGGCAAAAATCGAGGATATGATGTTTCCAGAAAATGAGCAAAAGTGACATCTCAAAAAAAAAAAAAAAAAAAAAAAAAAAAATCACACAGCAAAGAGTGCTCAAGAATGGGTGAAAACTGAATGGACATTGGCTAATTTACTTGAAATCAACTGACAGTGTTGCAGAATATTTGACAAGAACGCCAAATCGTTGCTTGTACTTTCCAGGTACAGTTACTGCCATAACTTAGCTGATGCTCTGAAGCCACATGTAAAGTCACCGGGCCATTTTACAGCCTACTCCAAATGGATAGAGGTTGAGTCCAGACTCCAGCTGAATAAATGCTTAAATGTAGAAAATCAGCACGTACTTATTGTAGAAGCCCAGCACTGGAGGAATGTGCTTGAGCATCTGATCTCAAATCACTCTCTTCCTTACAAAGAATAATTTGGTTTTCTGGGGATCGTCAGATAAGTAGTTCACTGAACATAATAGTAATTTCTCGGTTTGATAGAGTTCCTTGGGAAATATTACTGTGTCATGGGTGAGCACCTATGTCAAATAGTTCAAAAGAAGTTATGGACCATTACTTCAGCAAAACAATTCAAAATGAATTGATTGACCTAATGACAAGGAAGGTGCTTTACAACATATTGATGTGGCTCAGCAAAGCAAAGTACTACGCTGTAATAATGCACTGCTCTCCCAACATTAGTCACAGTGAAAGGATGTCATCATTTACAATAAGTTTTGTGGATGAGGATGACTGTGTCCAAGTAAAGGAACACTTCATTTCTGGACTGTGGATGACTACTAGAAAACACCTAACCGAACTATTTATGAAAGTTTTGAATGAGAATAAACACTACTTCAAGATTGCTGTGGCCAAGGCTATGACAACAGCGCTAACAGGAAGGGAAGAAATAGTGCAGTCCAGGCAAGGAAACTTGCAAAGAATCCAGGAGCTTTTTTCATGCCTTGTCACTGCCATTCCCTCTGAGTCAAATGGAGCATCATCTTCTTTAGATTCAGAATCTCTCCTCGGAGTACTGCAAAGGATATATGTCCTCCTTTCAGCATTAGCAGGTGAATATCCTCAGGCAAAATGTTACAAATCTGACTGTGAACCTGCTAAGTGATACTCATCAGGAGAGCTGCATTTACAGCATAAGACTAGTGAGGTACCAACTGATTGAGGTTTACGACGCCATGATGGGACTGGTGCAGTTGAGTAAAGCAGAGACCAGAATCTTACATGAGGTGCAAAGTCTGGAAAATCAGATCACTGACTTCAAATTTCTGGTCTCAGTTATGGTTTGGCATGGTATCCTGTTCCAACTAAGCATTGTAAGCAAGGATAACAAACTCAGTCAATGGACACTGCACACTACTACTATGTTGAGAAGCTGCCTTGATTTCATTGTGGCCTACAGAGACAACGGATTTGAAGATACCATCACTTTATGAGTTTCCTTGAAGATAAACTCAACTCCTCTCATTGGAAGAAGAGACAGTTTGGTTATCCAGGCAGAGATAAGGTAATGGAAAGTGCAGAAGAAAAATTCAAGAGGGAATATTTTGGCTCGCTCATTGACATTGCTCGAGTGTCCATCAAAGACAGGTTTAGACAAATGAAACACCATGAAAAGGCCTGGTGCTTACTACGACCTTAGTAAGCTGCCAGCAGACAGGAAAACACTCTCAAATAGTTGTATGAACCTTCACCAGATTCTGACAAATGGGGATTATTTGGATGTCAATGATAAAGATAACATCCTTCACATTTTGCAACATGGGAAGCTCTGTCCACTTGAAATTCTCCCCTTCATTTAAGATGCATAACTGAATGACACCTTTCTTAATGCGTGGATAGCTTTGAGGATTCTGCTCAAGCTGCTTGTCATAGTCATGAGTGATGAGTGCAGCTTTTTGAAGCTCAGGCTCATTAAAACATATCTTTGATCAACAGTGGACAATGAGAGACTGACATTGCTTGCTATTTTATCACTTGAGAATGCCATCTCTCAGATACTGTGCTTCCATTTGCCAGGGCACAGGGGAGAAAAGTGACCTTTTGAATTTAAGGACTAGGGTTAATATTCTGAGTCTGTCACCTACTGTAAGACTATTTTATACTGGCTCACCCAACTGTATTTTCCACTGCGTGCATCCAATGAAGTGGGTTTTAGGCCATGAAAGCTTATGCCTAAATAAATTTGTTAGTCTCTAAGGTGCCACAAGTACTCCTTGTTCTCATTACGTCATAGGTTTCCATCTAATTGCTAATATTCCCTTTTGATCTCTGAATCAATAGAATACAGTAACAGACAGGAGTTGAAGTTTAGCATCTACAAGCTAATCTGGTTACATTACCTATATCTTGTTAGATGTTAACAAAACTCAGACAAATACAATCATTATCTTCTAATTCTCTAATAATACAAGTTTACATTTCAAAGCTGTAATCTATCTAACCTGGCTTTGTTAGCTATTTATAGGGAAGGGCCCCAATTACCATTTACATACTTTTAAAATACGTCTTTAAAATGTTCAATTTAGGTAATTTAGCCTGCTAACTGCTAAATCTTTTCTGGCTCAATGTCACACACATCCACTTTTTGTACCATGCAATTTCTCTAGGTTTCACCTTCCTGTTTCTGACAGTACGAGATTCTTGTTTGATGTGCTCCTCTGTTGATTATGCTTCATACCCTCCTGCTCTTAATGAAAGCCTGAGAGTTGTAGTCATTAAGTTATCAAGTGTGTTAGGGGAGTTCAGTCAAACTAGTGGTCTTGCAGGTAAACTTTATGACTTATAAAACTGAATATAAATGTACCTTTTTTTAATAGGAAGATTGGACTAAAACAAAACAAAAAACAGATACAGAATTCAAATCTCAAACCTCTTTCTTTTTAAATCTTGGATTGATTCACAGAAATATAACCACCTCCGTCACTTTAAAACCCAACTGGCCTCCTATACGAACCATTTATATGGTCTTAATAAAGATTGTAATCCATGCCAAACTGACCATTGTTTACAAGTCTCATTGATGAGAAGATGGTGCAAGAAACCTTACAGTAGACAGATGTGGGATAATCTGCTCCCCGTCCCCTCCCCCAGAAGTTTTCATCCTAATCCCTAGTAGAGATTGTTTTAAATCATGAAGAATGAGATTTTATATTGCTTCTAGACTTTAGTATTAACTACTCAAACTTTTTAATCTTGTTAAATTCTTGGTTTTAACATCATGTGGCAGTGAATTATACTGTATAATTCATGTTGAGTGAGAAAGTATTTCCTGCTGCCAGTTTTTAATCTTACATCTTTCAATTTCATTGTGTCCTTTTGTTCTTGTGTTTCAAGAAGGAACAGAAGCTTCCACTCTCCTTACCTTAGAACATTCATTGTTTTATATAGACCCCTTTTGTTTTTCTTTTCAGAGGTAAACTTAAAACAATCTCTCATTTAAGATTAAACACAGGATTTAATATGGACCCTGGAGGCACCTTACTGTTAAAATCAGCTGCTACAATAAAAAAAGTTGACCTTTTATTCCTTGTCTTTGCTTTTCAGGCTCTTAACCAGCTTTTGATCCATGCCAGTACTTTGCCTATCACTATCTAGTTTCTATAATAGCTTCAGAGCTGTGAAAGGCCTGTTGGAGTTTTCTTTATCTACTACTTTGCTGACACATTCAAAGAATTCTAGTAGATTACTGAAATGTGATTTTCCTTTTCAGAAAGTGTTATATTTTATCATTAAGTGCAAACCCCCTAAACATTCACTTCTGCCATTTCGATGCTCATATACAAAAAGTTAGTGCAAATCAATACATCACATACTTCTACCTATTTGTATCATGTTATGTTGAATTTAGGCTTTCTATTGTTCAGACAGGTAAAAGCACAATCCTTTCCCTAAAGTGCTATGGCAGGGCTCACTCATCCTTGGGGCACCCCGACATCAATGTGGGACATTGGAGCCAAAGATACTAGCAACACTCTCTGCAGGCCACCTGCCTCTGGCTCGAGGTCTTCTATAGCTCAGCTGTTTGGCCAAGTCACGTAAATTCAGACCCCCTACAGGATCTGAAAGAAATTCAAATGATTTCTTCTGCCCTCCTGGGATACCAAAGTCTTCTCTACTTACAAACCCTATCTCATGAATGAATCTATGGTGCACTGCCTTCATTATCTGTAAAAAGAACAGGAGTACTTGTGGCACCTTAGAGACTAAAATTACCACCTTTAAGTCTGTTACTGAGTGACCAGAGAGGTTGAAGTGTTCTCCTACTGGTTTTTGAAGGCTAAGATTCCTGATGTCAGATTTGTGTCCATTTATTCTTTTGCGTAGAGACTGTCCGGTTTGGCCAATGTACACGGCAGAGGGGCATTGCTGGCACATGATGGCATATCAGATTGGTAGATGTGCAGGTGAATGAGCCCCTGATGGCGTGGCTGATGTGATTAGGTCCTATGATGTCACTTGAATAGACATGTGGACACAGTTGGCATTGGGCTTTGTTGCAAGGATAGGTTCCTGGGTTAGTGTTTTTGTTCTGTGGTTGCAAGGGAGTATTTGCTTCAGGTTGGGGGCTGTCTGTAAATGAGAACTGTCTCCCAAGATCTGTCTCTCTGTACCATAACCCTGGGCACCTCTCAGCCGAGAGACCTGTTTCTTCCACAGTTTCTTCCTCGAGTTCCTTCAGTCTTCTTATCACGGTTTAGCTCCACGCCCTCTTGCCAGGAAGTAATTAGCTATTCACCTTTCCAGGTTCAAAGCATGACTAATGGGTTCACTAGCCTTGCAGGTGATGGGGGTTAAGCCCCATTACAGGTACTTAGCACATTCTGGGGTGTAATAATTGCTATCCTAGGTAGCTCTAGAAGAATTGAAGACAGTGGAGAATCAAAGTACAGCAAAGATAGGGCCACATGGTACCCTGATGAATATCCTAAAAGAAAAACTGACTTATGTGGGGAAATAGAAAATTTAAGATGTTTAGGATTGATGAAAAAGATGAGACAGAACCCAAGCCCCTCGTGAACATCAGAAAGAAAGTGGTGGTGACCAGAGGATGACGAGAATGTGTGCAGGGAGAAGGATCTGGTTAGGCTGAGAAGAGGAAGGACTCAACATGAAGAGAATGGAAAATAGCAAGCATGGGATTGTTTCATACATAAAGTAAATCTGAACTTTAAGTCTATCCATATGGAGCCTCTGAACCTTGTCTGTGGCCTATCTTCTATGTTGACTGCTCCCCCTCCACTGTGAAAAAACCTGTGGAATCTGTCACCAAGCCTGGTATATCCCAGGATCTGCAGTAGTCCAAGGTTAGATGTGGGAGGTGATGCAAGAAACGTGACCCAGCTTCTGTTCCATGTGTGGACTCTGGAGGATCCTGTCAGTTCAGGAGATCTAAAGTTGGGAGACAATTTGGGCCAAAGTATGTTTTCCCGTAATTTCATAAGAACAGCCGTACTGGGTCAGACCAAAGGTCCACCTAGCCCAGTATCTGTCTACTGACAGTGACCAATGCCAGGTGCCCCAGAGGGAGTGAACCTAACAGGCAATGATCAAGTGATCTCTCTCCTGCCATCCAGCTCCATCCTCTGACAAACAGAGACTAGGGACACCATTCCTTATCCATCCTGGCTAATAGCCATTTATGGACTTAACCACCATGAATTTATCCAGTTCTCTTTT
>NC_133770.1:221484157-221591695 GCF_003597395.2 Chelonoidis abingdonii | reverse complement strand
TTTATGTACTTCTATCATATCCCCCCTTAGTCTCCTCTTTTCCAAGCTGAAGAGTCCTAGCCTCTTTAATCTTTCCTCATATGGGACCCTTTCTAAACTCCTAATCATTTTAGTTGCCCTTTTCGGAACCTTTTCTAGTGCCACTATATCTTTTTTTGAGGTGAGGAGACCACATCTGTATGCAGTATTCGAGATGTGGGCGTACCATGGATTTATATAAGGGCAATAATATATTCTCAGTCTTATTCTCTATCCTCTTTTTCCTGTTTCCTAGTAAGAACACACAGAGATGAAAGTACCTAATCTGTCACAGGGTAGGAGAAATACCACTGTGAATAGTATCAGAATACCTTCTGATAACTATCATTTCCTCTTATTTGTTTGCTGCATCTCCTTGGAGTTACTGTTGCGCACAAAAATAAATATAAACACACACACCTGAACACAGTTTAAAAGACAAATATGATTTCCATATTAACTCTAGATTAAAATAGAAGAGAGCAAACAGTAACTTTTTGCATAAATATTATTGGAACTATGTTACATGTGTTTTCAGAACATATTCCCCAAGAGTTCTGCATGTATTCAGAATGACTAAATTCATGCAAACAGTAAAGCATTAATTAAAAAACAAATTTAAATTGTGTATTATAATAAAATACATTTTGAGCAGTTTATTATCCATTGTCAATACAAAATTTTATTCAGAAGTAGAGTTTGGTGGAAAGTTTCCATTGAAATACATTCTAAATGAAGAGACAAAACTTAAGGTGTGGGGTTTCCCCTTCCCCGAATGCAATTATCCAAAAGGAATTTTATCTGAACTTTGTTCCTATTTTAAATGTTCTGGCTGCTAAACTAAGCCCCTGAACCAAACACATTCTCATTACATATGTTTCCTATATTATGCCTTTTTATTTTTACTATAGCTAAGAAGTTCTATCATACAAATAGATACTAATATATGCAAGTTTTATGCTTCAGCTTTAGACAGATCAGTTTTCCTCAGCTTAAAATTAATTTCAATGATTAACGCCCCCCCCCCCAGTGATCTGGGAAAATGAAGTGACTCAATTTCTTGAACCCACATCTAAGGTAGGTCTAACCAATAATTTTTGGATCAGTCAAATGCCCACCTGACCGCTTAAATATTGGTCAAAAATGACCAAATATTTTGAAGCACTAATTTAATAGAATACTAAGAGTAATAAAAAGTCTTTTTTTCTGCTCTCCAATAGGCTTAGCCTTAGATACTTATGTCAAATTACAAAATAAAAAAAAAAACAAAAACTACACCAATTAACTGAATTATTTTAACTCAGAAAAATGTAACAACGGAAAAGTTCTAAAAAAAAAAAAATGAGGGAATGGCACCACGATGCAGTCAAAAAATATAGGCTGCTGGCTACGTCAGAATATTCGTGCAGGAATATTACAAAATATTTGACTGTGGACAAACAATAGGCAGTCAATTGACTGACTTGCCAAACAGTAGTCTAAAGGGCTAATATTGCTGATGTTATTTATGCTTGGCATTGTGGCTGAGTAAGTCCAGGTCTTTGTTATTTTCACCCATTAAGCAATGAGAGAATCTAGAGTTGTAATTTAATAGCTAAATTCAGGAAAAAAAAAAAAAAAAAAAAAGGTTATTGAGGTGAGGGAGATGGTTTTGTGAATTTGGTTATTGTCTCCAGTTGTCATTAGGTGTGAGGTACTGTTCAAGAAAACTTCCAGACAGAGACCAAAAAAACAAAGCTAAAAGGACAAAACTCAAGTTTGATGTAAATGGGTACACTCCATTTTTAGAGTACAATATCTCTGGGATACATACTGTACTATCCTCTTTGTGTAGCACCTAGCTCATTTTGAACACTATTAGAATAAAAATACTAACCTTCCAGTTCATTGTGTTTGTGTGGGAGAGAAATCAAGAACTGTAAGCTTCCCTAGACTAAACAAAATGAGGTCTATACCTTATTATGTCAAAGTAAACCTAGCTTTGGTACTAGGGATTTAAGATTACTTTGCAGTAACCATGGCCTTAATTCAGCAAGTGTCCTTCTCCATAAAGCAAAACAGAAAACATGTTTAAATGAGCTGCTAAAATCAGAGATAATGTACTGAAAGGTTTCACATTAGCAAGTGTTAAAACAAAATAAATAAATAAATAAGTCAGCTAATGGGCCAGCTGTAAGGCTAAGGTCAGATTGTACTCTCTCTTACTACAGTGAGTGATTATATGAGGAAGCTCCTTTCCTCCTCTGCATCACAACTAGAAGAGGCTAGGCACAGTCATCTTTTTACTCCTGAGCTAACACTGCTACCCCTGCTGGCTGACTGAAAAACAGCAAAGAAAGGTGGGAAGGGGATGGGACTATGGCCACAATTGCTTCTGATCCACCTGTACTATCCAGCTGAACTGGCATGGCTTAGAAGGGAGTGCCATACTCTCTAGAAACTTTGGGGAAAGAGGTACCTGTTCAATTCCAGCTATAGTTCCTACTGAGGACTGCGCCCACTGATTTGAACGACATCATTTCCCTTCATTTCCATAGTAACAGGATTGTGACCTAAAGGCCCAATTCAACACGCTGAAGTCAATGACAGTATTTCCTTTGGTGCAAGTTTGGGCTCTAACTGCACAATTGCTCCCTTAGTCTAGTAGATGTTCTCCTTTTGATGATAGGCTCAAGTCCTGGGGATGGTGGTTTGTGGCTTCTTACTGCTTTGAAGCTGAAAGTATTTGCACCTCTAATTCTACCAGAGACTGAGCTTCAGAAGGAAACGAGAGCAAGTTTTCAATACTTTGCCTATAAAGGAACATTTCTGTGATGTTACCAAGTAGAATATATCAATTCTAGCATCCTTAACTATTAAAGCACCAGCAGGAAGATTTATTATCAGAAATGGAGTTACGGCCTCTGCCCTTCAAAATAAAAGGGGGAAAAATATTGCATTTATGTACTATATACATTTGTCACCATCATGATCAAATCCATCTGAATGTCTCTAAATCCAAGATGTTCAGACTTGGATGTGCTATTTTACCAGAATTTTGCAGCACTCTAAGCTTTAATGTATAACACAAAACTGTCAAATGTACAGTTAGGCTATTATTTGTTTAACAGCTTTAATTACTGAGTGCTTCAAACATTCTGGTACTATGCCATCTGGTGCACAGGAACCTTAATGAATTTATGAACTTAATGGAATATGTCCTGCGTTCAGATTGTCCGAAAATTAGTTGCTAACCACTAGTAAATGACAGATTTATCAACATAAGAAAAAAATCAGTTCGTTTTTTTGGGTCATTAAAGAGCCAACCAATTGTTAGCTGCTGGTAATTATTGCTTAAATGTGTAGTTTGAAGTTTATAAATATAGTACAATTTATCCTACATTTCCCAGTTCTGAGGGCTATTTCTCATATAAGCTCCAACTGAGTTAATGAAAGCCCTTTTGAATGAAAAATTGCTGTTGAAAATTTCTATTTTCAGTCTATATTTATTTTTGTTCCATAAAGGCCTTTGTAATTAAATTCCAATGACAGATGAAGTTTTCCAACTAGAATGGAACCAATATGAATCTCAAACACACAAATCAAATCTTTTCTAAGGTTAGGGAGAGTGTTGTAAACTTTAAAAAAGTAATTGTTTCTTTATCTGTGGTTTTGACCAGAAGTGTCAATACCAAAATATCAGTAGCAATGATTTAAAAATCAGTAAATTAAACTATTGTAGATCTCATTTACAACAGAAAGGACTAGAAATACTATGATCATTTTCTTTTTTTCATGGTATTTCTAGACAGGAGCCTACTCCTGCTCATTTAAATAAGCTTGGACAACTCAGTAAAATTTGCTTCTTCATGTTAGCCATTTCTCTGGGAAAAAAACTCAGATGTATTCATTATTGATTTTTTTTTTCAGAATGAAGCAACAAAGAGTCCTGTGGCATCTTATAGACTAGCAGATATATTGGAGCATGAGCTTTCGTGAGTGAATACCCACTTCGTCAGACGCATGTAATCGAAATTTCCAGAGGCAGGTATAAATATGCAGGCCAGAATCAGTCTGGAGATAACGAGGTTAGTTCAATCAGGGAGGATAGTTCTAGCAATTGAGGTGTGAACATCAAGGGAGGACAAACTGCTTTTGTAGTTGGCTAGCCATTCACAGTTTGTTTAATCTTGAACTGCACGTCCACCAGTGCTACGCAAGCCATCATGTGCCAGCAACGCCCCTTTGCCACGTACATAGGCCAAACTGGACAGTCCCTCAGAGCGGCTGTGCTGCAGTGGGCGTGTGCCATGGAGCCTCTGCCAGGCGGCGGCCAGGGAGGGAGCTGTGCGGGGACATTTTTTCAGAATGATATTCTTGATCTGTAGCTCATTTATAAGCTGCCAATTGCGAGTGTTTGAGATTCAAAATTCTCTCTCTCAGTATTTATCCATCTGTATATAGAAGCTAATAGGAGCTTTTCCATTAATGGTATATAAAATGCAAAATGATGATCTGTGAGATAACAATCAAGTTTTCAACCATGACTGGGGAGGAGAAAGGGAGGCTAGCTTTGTGACAAATGAACTAACTGCAAATGATTATCTATATAACCTATGCAAGGGGTATCAGTTATAAATAATGTTTTAATTCAGAGCAAGTTAAGCCAATTGAAGAGGATGGCTATAAATGACTTCTGAGGGACAATGCAGAAGAAAAAGATGTCTATAATATGACTCTGTAGAAATATGCATATCATACAGAGCAAAGGCCAAAAGACAAGACAAGGAAAATATCCTTCAAAGCATATTTCTTGGAGGTCTCCCATAAAAGAGAACCCAACATAAGAGTATGGGCATGATAAGACTACACAGAGTAAGAAAGTTATGTGAGCCAGAAGCCAAGGCAGGAAAGGAGAGCATCCTTGAATAGCACATTATGCCCTCAAAAGCATTACAGCAGTTGTCCTTAAGTGCAATAGGAGCTGTACACTCATATCAATGGCAAACCTTGGTGCACTATTAATGCAGCTGAAAAACAGCATGACTTGATTTACAAGAAGAGATAGGAAGGACCTAAAGTTGTCAGAAAGAGGAAGTACAAACAAATCTGAGCCAAGCAAACATGAAGCCAACCATGCAAAAGATAGATTATTGAAGGACCGAGGATATACTTTCTTGTAAGACACTCAGGTCAGGACAAAGAAAGAAAGAAAAAGCAAAGATCAGACAAGGCAAAATGGAAATCTGTTTAAGCTGAGCAAGATGGAGGAAGCAGCATGGGAGTTTTCCACTGAAAACTGTTTACACATGGGCCAGATCATCATCTGATTTAGCTACACTGACTTCAGTGGTGCTACACGGATTTACACCAACTGAAAATATGGCCCCCCCTTTGTCTATCATTCCAGAAGAACAGGGAACAAAGGGTGCAGTCACATAATACATATAATAGACCATCCAGCCTGATATCAATTTCACCTGCTGTAAAGATATTGAGGATTTTGATCTCTATGTATGCTTCTCCCTGCCCCATCCACACGCTCAACTTCATCCCTTGATTTTCAGTGAGAGGTGTTGGTAATTTAAATATCAGGCCCCTGATACTTAAAGTTAGCGTGTGGCCTAACTTTCAAAAGTTTGGGCCCTACTAAATCAACTATTTGTATATGCCCATTGGGTATTTGCATGCATGGGTTAGGTGCTCTCGAAGCCATATTCACATGTGCCAAACATTAATAAGTATACTTCCATTTCTGCTTTTAATTTCACAATGCTATTATTAAGTTTCTGACTCCACAGCAGCCCCAGAGAACGTGTAAGGTTTTGGCCAAGTTGCGCTGATTCATTTTTACTATGTGGTATTGCAAGGTTTCTGCTCCTGACCTTCTATTCACCCTAATACAAATTTTTCATCCTAATAAAACAAACATTATAACCTTGCTTTCTTTCACTAATGCTGTTATCATGAGTGCATGCCTATCTTGTGTATGGAGTCAGAAAGGAACGAGGAACATGACTCAATTTATTTGACCAAAGAAAAACAGTCTGTATTTAATAGTCAAAATAATCAGATGAAAGCTTTTATTGCACCCCATTTCGTAGGTATGATAGGGAAAGGTTTTTACACATAATACATTGGTATATTAATATTGATTATTGAAACAAAATATTTAAAATGTATTGCAACACAATGGCAACTGATTAAGCAGTTCAAAAACATTATATGAAGTTTACATTTCCGAGTCATATTTAGACACACAACTTTAAAGCATCTAAATATTTACCTGAAATTCAAGAACACTATGCTACCCTAGCTTTTCAGACAATTTAGGAGATTTCCCTCAAAATATGTTGGTATAAGCAGGAACTATGAGTGTAATCAAGAAAAATTGGGATTATGGAGTATTTGTGGCATGCAAGCATGAACAATGGCTTATGAAGGAAACGATATTTATACTGAAATGAGGTATTGCTTTGCCTTGAGGCAAAACATCTAGCTGGTAGTTTTTCCATGTTTCTATCTTAAGTCTAACAAATTTTAAAAGCCACCAACACAGAACTGAAATTAATGCAATATAGCCCATTAGTACTTTCAGAGGATTGCTCATGTGCCAACGTTGATATATTTAACCTGTATTCCTGTACTGTGTCCCAGAACACACTTTGGGCTATGAGGTCAGAACACTTTTATCTTAAGAGCACTGCAGCTAGGTGGTGCCAGCTCTCTTTCCTAAGTGTCTAAGTTTTTAAATACAACCTACGGTCTTCGATTTGGAAAGATAAGCTATTGTTATCAAGGACAGAAATAATTTCTAGGAAAAATAAATGCATAAGCTAGTAATTCTTGAGCTATGCACTACAATGCCCTAGGAGCGAGGAATGAAAGAAGGGATAACAGTTTCAGTACTTTGGAACACATCTTTTTATATTTTAGTGGTGGCAATAAGGGGCTGTTTTCAGTCTCTAAATGAAAACAGGGGAGCTACAATTTCTTCCCTGTCAACAGGCCTCTTAAATAAGCTTAGACTCTGACACAAACCTAACCTTCAAGTTTCGAAAACATACAGCTAATTTCCGTCTCACCTTTAATACTCCCAGCAATCCCCACTTCCCAATAATTAGTATACCAAGCATAACAAACTCCCTTACAGCACTGTTTGGTAACAATAAATTGTAGTTCCACTATCAACATACAGGTAAATAATGATAACACATAAAGTACTCCTGCTGTTTGTATAAACAGCACAACCTCACCTCCTGATTCTAGGAGCAAGAGGATTAGAACACTGATGCTTCTGATTTATTTGCATTTTCAGAGACTAAGTAATATTTAACTTATATTTAACTATATCTAAGTTATATTTAAAGTGATTCAAAATAAGCTTGCCTAAAAAGAAATTAAACTCAACCCCTAAACAGAATATATTGCCAATGTTACTTTAGCACAAATGTTAGCACAGTGTTACTTTAGCACAAATCAGATACTGGAAAATTGTACAGCACACTTACCACACTTCTCAATCCTAGTGGAAAAATTGGACCAAGGAAATCAAGGAACTACAAGGAAATATTGAATAAAATGTAGTTCACCAAATGATACAAGGAGAGGTCTAGTTGAGTTGTATGTTACAGAAAACAAGAGAAATATTTTTTCCAATACTATACCACAATGGTGTCAGTCCAAACTGAGAAATAAATTAAAAAAAACAAACAAAACACACACAATACTTTGATCTTTCACCGATAGTGAAAGCAACAGTATATGTACAGTTCTGCCCTGTGATCTTCTATAATGGCAAATATTTCCTTGGTAAATAACAGGCTGATGGATAAACAGTATTTTTTCCATTGAAAGTTAGGCACATTTTTTCCACATTAAATAGATGACCTCTCACCTCAGAGTGGAACAAAAAACAACAACAAAAATGATGTTTTTAAAATTTAGGAGCTTCCCAGAAAGTTTGTGTCTGTAATTACATCAGTTGTACTGGAAATAATTTAAGAATAATGTATGATAGCAACATTATTTTATAAAGTCCATGCTTTGGACAAAATATTAACTAGAACACCATTTTCCAGCACACTTGTATTTAAACTTCTCATTTCTAGTTCTTCTGATTACCTCTGAAGAACATAATGCAGGTTTCCTTTACATCTAGTCTATCTCTATTGTTGCATGAGATTGAGAAATAATCTAGAAAGCATAGCACAGCAGTATTTTATTACAAATTTGAAAGCATCTCTAGGGACTAACAACTGGAATCATAACTACTTGGTAACTTACTCAGCAATGTTTTTTCTGTAGGCATCCCTGAGCCTTTAAACAAAGATGTAATGGGCCAGATTGTCAAAGAAAGCCTCCAATTTTGTAGGGTCTGTTTTGTGAGTACAAATAATTGTGCCATAATTATGCCAGGGGTGTAAAGAAGTGTCTTACCTTTCTAGCATTACTGTTTAGTTTCCCACAAGTTCCTCCTCAGTTTTTTAAACTCAAGGCGATTTCCTTGTTGCAGTTTGCCTCAGTTTCTCTTTTTGTACCATATGGTTAGATCATCCAGCCAAAGCATAAATTTTCCCCTCTACAGGGCAAATTAAAAACATCCAAGCTACAAAGTAATGCTTTAGATCTCCTCAGGCTCAATAGTCCTTCAGCCCCCTTGAAGCAGATTTGTTCAACAGTAATCATGATTTACCCTCCCAAGGCTAAACAGTTGCTTCCTGGACTCTCCCTGGGCTACAGGGCTGGTGTACTCACTTACCATCCACAGCCTAAACCATTTCTTCACCTTCTCCAGGCTTACAGTCTTGAACCTCATTGATGAAAGACTTCAATAGTCATTTAGCTTACCTAAAGTTAAACAGCTCTTTTAGTAAACAGTTCAATGTTACATAGCCTTCCCATAGCCAAACCTTTCTAATTCTTGATGCTGGAGAGCAAAAGAAGATTTTCTGCCTCCCTCTCTGGAAACACTGATCTTAGGTCCTTAATTAAGGACAGGTGCAACCATTAGGCCTAAACCCCACAGCATTACTTTAATTGCTCCAAGCTTTTTTCTTCAGTTGCTTCCCCCCCCCCCGTTTGCTATATCTAGGCTTCTTCAGAAGCCATTATTGACAGCCTTTTTAAGGTTGTTTCCCCATTTCTCTTGTAGAGAACCTTAACTGTTTTCTGATCTCTAATGTGTTTGAGGTTCAGGCAGCCCTTTTGTAATCCTGCTGTTACATGAGACTCACACTCTCATCAGTCCCTGTAGATGTATTATCTTTATTTAGAGATTAAATTGAGGTTGGCCATACTTGACTTCTAGTCTTCCTTAAAAGGCAAGTGCACACCCAGTAAGAAGGTGAAAATGATACCATTTAGACTTCCAGCTCTTACTGTTTCTGCCAAACAGCTATATTGTCAATTACAAAAATCATGATTCAGACCACAACAAAATATGATTGGCCCCAAAATTAGGCTTTTAAAAATAATTATAGTTTGTTTTTTCTGGTCTGAGTTTTAATTTTTGGACTCCCCCTGCCCACCTAGGGTGTGCTTGATAATTAGTTTCGCTAGCTCTCCCAAATGTATACAGGCAAGTGAATCTGCTCCCAGCTGCTGGTGCTCTCACAGCTACCTGATAGTGAAGAGTTTTCAGCTTCTTCCCCAGCCCCAAATTCTATTTAATTAAATCTGTGTTCTACCCACAGCTGCCTGTTCCTTAGCCCATCAATTAATTATGCACTCCTCAGTCCCCACATCTGCTTGTTGCCAGCTCCCTTGTCAACTGTATAACCCTAGCTACATATCTGTCTGTCCCCTCATCCATCCATTAATTCTGCTCCAGTCCCTCACCTGCCCATCCCCCAGCCTATTAGTTCATTATTCAACTCCAGCTCCCACATCAATTCTGTGCCCCCAGGTTCACCTCTACATCTGCAGGTGGAGGTTCTGTGGTAAGAAGGCCTACACTTTAAGTTACCTAAGTTTACAAAAATCCAAATAAGTCTGTGTCATAAACAGATAGTAGGAGTTAACAGAAGTACTTTATATCTCTTTTGACTGGAAAGGGTTAACAAGTTCAGTAAGCCTGGCTGTTACCTGATCAGAGAATCAATCAGGGGACAGGATGCTTTCAAATCTTGAGGGAGGGAAGTTTCTGTGTGTTCTGTTAGAATTTGGTTGTTGTTCTTTCTGGGTTCTGAGAGTGACCAGACATGCAACTAGGTTTCTCTCCAATCTCTCTGATACAGGCTCTTATAAGTTCAGAATAGTGAGTACCAGGTAGATAAGGTGAGCTAGACTTATGTTTGTTTTCTTTATTTGCAAATGTGCATTTGGCTGGAAGGAGTTTAATTTGTACTTGTATACTTAGGCTGGGAGAGTATTCCCAGTATCTATAGCTGAAAAACCCTGTACTAACTCCCATCTTAAATTTACCAAGATATTTTTACTTTTTTCTCCTCTCTAGTTAAAAGCTTTTCTGTGTTAAAACCTGATTGCTTTATTTTCTGGGTGAGACCCCAGGGACTGGGTCTGGATTCACCAGGGGAATTTGTGGGAGAAAGGAGGAGGAGAAGGGGAGAGAGAGGTTAATTTCTCTCTGTGTCAGGTTTACTTTCTCTCTCAGGGAGGTCTGAGGGAGAAAGAGAGAAGGAGGAGGAAGGTGCTTATCTCTCTAGTTTTTATGCACAGAAGTTGAATCCATATTTCAGGGTAACCCAGGGAGGGGAAGCCTGGGAGAGGCAATGGTGGGGGAAAGGGTTTACTTTCCTTGTGTTAAGATCCAGATGGTCTGGGTCTTTGGGGTTCCTGGGCAAGGTTTTGGGGGGACCAGAGTGTACCAGGCACTGGAATTACTGGTTGGTGGCAGCACTACAGGTTCTAAGCTGGTAATTGAGCTTAGAGGAATTCATGCTGGTACCCCATCTTTTGGATGCTAAGGTTCAGAGTGGGGAATTATACCATGACAGTCCCTCTTCAGCATTTCCTAGTGGCTAGTTCAAGCAGCTCTCCACTGCAAATCCTCAAGTATCAGAGGGGTAGTCATGTTACTCTGGATCTGTAAAAGCAGCAAAGAGTCCTGTGGCATCTTATAGACTAACAGATGTATTGGAGCATGAGCTTTCGTGGGTGAATACCCACTTCAGCAGATGCATGTAGTGGAAATTTCCAGGGGAAGGTGTATATATATGTAAGCAAATATATACTGCAAATCCTGGTTTTCGTGGATCCCATTCTTAGGTGACTATCCCTTCCCATGCATTGTAGAGGGACCCTAGATGCCAAACGGGGCCGCCCAGAGGATTCAGGGAGCCTGGGGCAAAGCAGGGGAGCTGCGGCGCTTGTACTCACCCAGTGGCGGTCTGGGTCTTCAGTGGCATTTCGGTGGCAGGGGACCCTTCAGTCGTTCCGCGTCTTTGGCAGCACTGAAGAGCTCCCCACTGCCGAAATGCTGCCGAAGACCCGAACTGTTGCTGGTCCATGGCTCGTGGGGCAACTTGCCCCACTTGCCCTCCCTTCTGGGCAGCCCTGGTGCCTAAATCTGGGCTGTGGATTCCACTGGGTGGCAAGGCATCTAAAAATTAGAGTATTGCTACACTGAACTGTGTGTTGTACCTATGTTTCTCCAACAGCAAAGCTTCAACTCAGAGTCAGCACCAGAGACACAAGCTGCATTTTCTGTTTTTGCAATTCTTTTCTTTTCCCGTTTGTGTGTGTTTGTCTTGTTTTGTCTTCAGAGAAACAGAATTGGACTTTAACAACAAAAGCTCCAGACCATGCCAACCAACTTCTGTTTCCCCCTAAGAGGACATTTATTACCATCTTTAATATTACCTAATAGACTGCCAAACAAGGGGTCCATAGAACCATAGGATTAGAAGAGGCTGCAAGAGTCATCTAGTCTAATCCCCTGCCAGGATTTGCTGAGTCTAAACAATCCAAGACAGATGGCGATCCAGCTGTTAGGGGGCTTATTCCTTCACCTGCTCACTTCCCTAGTCTTTCTCGCATGAACAGAGAGCAACAGTACCCAAAGTCAAAAGGTGCAAACAATTTGATGTTTATTAGGGTAAACTTCCAGTTTCCATGATTCCAGTTTCCTTGCTCAGTGTACCTTTTCCCAGCTCTGCCACCACAGAACCTTACCTGTGTCCCTGTGATTGACTGCAGACTATATAGTAAAACTTGAGTTCTGCTTAACTATACCTTAACCAATTATTTTACTGAAATTTAACTAACCAATCCTAACACATTGTAACATGATTATTTAACCAATTATATCTCACCACCTTAATTGGTTTACACCCTACATAATTACTTATACGGCAGACAGAAACAATCACAGAACCAGATAGAGATCATACAGACAAACAATAGGGAAGTGGAGACTACACTGATAGAACAATACAGAAATGAGGATTTCACATCCCAGCTATTGATAAGTGAGTTCTTGCCAGACAGGATGCTATCAAACTCAGTTTCCTTTGACATCTTCTAGGCTCTTCCCTTTCTCTGAAGGTGACAGGAATGTCAGGACAGGATTGTATTCCTAACAGCCCAATAGCACTTTATTTCAATGTGACTAGTTTGGAATGTAAGGATGTGACCATACACTTCCCAGCTTATGGCTGCCTCTGCTACTTAGCCAAAGGCCTTAGCCTAAAAACAGGGCCTTAGACTGTCACAGTAAGAGAAGGCCCTTGCACAGACAGACAGTGATTTTGATTCTTTCTTTTACACCTCTATAACTATTTTAGTGATAAGAATACACCTAAATTCTTAAAGTATAGGCCTTTGCAGACAGGCCTGAATATCTATATCATAACACTCCACCCCCTCGCCTTTTTTTTTTCTTTTGGGATCCTCCTGCCCAGGTATCCTTGGAAAAGCAAAGGACGTATGGCAACATATTTCCTGATAGGGCCATGCATCAAGGTGGAAGGTGTCGATATTCCATTTGTCCCACTGCCCTTTGTGTAGTAGAGTGCCCTGCACCTTCTCTCGTACGGGTATACCACACCTATTCCAATTAGTGTTCCAGAATTCCAATTATAGTGGGCCCGAGAAGGTTGGGTCCCGGTTGTCTAGTACACTGCGGTGGGGGGATGGCTTACTACATTACTTATAGGTTATAATTAGTGACTGTTTTCTAGGAGGTTGTGCCCCCCTTGGTCATTTCCATATGCAGCATAACACAAATACAGTTAATAAAACACCAGCTGCTATGATAATCCACAGCAACACTGAGTCCTGACCACTGCAGTATTGTACAACATCCGAGCCACGACCAAAACACTGCCTCTCCTGCTTCAGCAGGCTCAAGATCTTAATGTGTCCAGTTGCTGGCAGTTGCAACAAGCTTCCTCTGCAAGTTTTGCATGCTTTTGTCCATATTATAAGTCCATTGAATGTCCACAGAGAAATGGGTTATTGTCCAAACCAACTTAACCACGTGGTATGGAATCAGGCAGTATGCCCCGGTTTGATTATTCAGAGCAATAAGATTTACAGATCCATTTGTGCACCAAAGTCCAGATAGCAGCATATAGATGTGTTTAGTTTGGTTATGGGCTAGGGTAATTGTGGCCCCAGTAATATGTACATTTCCAGCAAAACACCTCATACGGTGTACCCCCAATTGTCCACCCCATCCATAGGCCACGGATCCTGATCCTCCACAGTCATAGGAGAGGGACACATCCAAACATCTTCTCTGGATTTACACCAATTTACACGCCCCTCCATTGATTCCCAGTGAGCTCCTCCCTTTCTCATTATTTGCATAAGGCTTGTGGGGCCCACCTTAGTTGCTGTTCTATTTCCAGGCATCATGGTAGCTATTACACAGGTGCTGGCCTGCTGGTTGAGCATTTTGCATTCCCATATAACATCTCGTGCCTCCCCCACCCCCCAGTTTCTCTACATCCTTTCTATGCATTGGTGAAGAAAATCAGGCACAGTACTCCAGCTGAGGCCTAATCAGCATTGAGTAGAGTGGTACTATCGCTTCCCATGACTTACATGCTGTGCCTCTATTAAAGCAACCTAAAATTGCATTTGCTTTTTCTGCAACAGCATCACATCGCTGACTTATGTTGAGATTGTGATCCACCACATCTCTCAAATCCTTCTCAGCAATCCTACTGCCAAGCCAATTATCTCCTATTCTGTATTTGTGCATTTGTTTTTCTTGCCTAAGTGTAGTACCTTATGTTTGTCTTTGTTGAATTTCATTGTTTTGTCTATAGCCCAGTTCTCCAATTTATCAAGGTGCCTTTGAATTTTAGTTCTGTCCTCCAAAGTGTTTGCAACCCTCCCTAGCTTTGTTTCAGCTGCAAATGTGATCAGTATGCTCTCAATTCCTTCATCAAGCTCGTTAATAAAGATGTTAAATAAAAGCAAACCCAGAACAGATCCCAGTGGACCCCCACTTGAGACCCTCTTCCAATCTGACATCATTCCATGAATAGTTACTCTTTGTTTGCCATTGTTTAATAAATTATGTATCCACTTAATGGTATTTCCACCAGGCCCATACTTCTCCAGCTTACTTATGAGAATGTCATGTGGGACAGCGTCAAAAGCTTTGAGTCCAGGTATATTATGTCCACCACATTCCCCATATCCACCAAACCAGTTACCTTGTCAAAGAAGGAAATCAAGCTGGTTTGGTATGATTTGTTCTTAGTAAATCCATGCTGGCTGCTAGTGATGAAACCTTCATCCTCCAGGTATTTGCCACCTGAATGTTTTATACATTGTGCTAGTAGCTTCACAGATACTGAGGTCAGGCTGACTGGCCTGTAGTTCCCTGGCTGTTCCTTTCCCCCCTTTTTAAAGATGGACACTATGTTAACCCTTCTCCAGTATTCCACGACCTCTCCATCATCATCCACGAGTTTGCGAATATTATTGCCAATGGTGCTGAGATTTCTTCATCTAATTCCTTCTTCACCCAGGGGTGAATAGCATCAGACTTTGTTGTCTTGAATTCATTCAAGTTAATCAAAAGAACTCATATATTCTTTACTTATTCTGATCTGCATCACGTCACCTTTCCCTATAAAAGTTTTCTACATCTAAAAAGAAAGAGAATAAGGGATATTGTTAAAAGAAACACTTTTCTTAATATTTTCCATTTCAAATGCTTGAGCTATTTTTGTTTTGTTTTTGTATCTTTAATAAAACATTTTTAATGGTGGTTGTGACAATGGGAGTAAGCCAGTGTAACTTGACATGATCCAACTTCAAGCTTAACCATTCAATGTTGTAACAGTCAACGATGGTTTTATTAGCATTGTATATACCTTGTTGGGCCTGACACAAAGCCTTTTTAATACAACTGGTTTTCAGCCCCTTCTCCCAGGCCTGAGGGAGTGCAGCTACAGTAGTATCCTCTTCTCTCTTCCCAGGCCTGGGATGGGCATCTCCAGGAATTCTTCACTCCCTTCATCTCTTTTCCAGGCCTGGTGTTGCTGGGACAGAAAGTGTGGGGGGAGGAAAGAGGCAGTATGTCAAAACTAAACTCAGGGTGACTGCATGTCATGTTTTCACAGTGGAAACATTAATTCATGAATCATATCTCAGTGGCTACCCAATAATAAATCCTTAAAGATCTGTGGTTACTAGGACACAAATACTTCAAGTTTGAACATCTTCATTTATACTAGATATCTTCTTCTAGGAAACTGGACTTTTACATCTGGCAACATTAGAAAGACTAATAGTTAAAAAGATGTAATTCTAAAAATGTCAAAGGTATCTGGTGTCTTCTATAACTGTAGACTACTGTAGCTTTATTATTAATTATTATTACTTTACAATATGGGGGTGTACAAAATATGCTAGACCTTTTTCATATACAGGAAATAACCACAATTTCCCTTGTATTAACATAGATTCAGAGATTATAAGGACAAAAGGGGCCATTGTGATCATCTAATCTGACCTCCTATATAACACAGGCCATAGAACTTCCTCAAAATAATCCCTCAAACAGATATTTTAGAAAACTATCCAAATTTGTTTTAAAAGTTGTCAGTGATGGAGAATCCACCATCACCTTGTTTTGGTTAAGATAAAAAAGATGGAGCTCCTTGGATCTATTATTATAAAGGCATGTTTTCCAATCCTTTAATCATTCTTGTGGCTGTTCTCTGAACCCTCTCTAATTTTTCCAACATCCTTCTTAAACTGTGAATGCCAGAACTGGACATAGTATTCCATCAGCAATTGCCAAACGCAGAGGTAAAATAATTTTTCTTCTCCTACTTGAGATTGCCCTGTTTATGCATACAAGAATTGCATTGGCCCTTTTGGACTCAGTGTTACATCAGGAGCTCATGTTCATAGTCACTGCTTTCCAGGATATAGTCACCCATCTGGTAAGTATGGCATACAGTCTTTATTCCTAAAGTATACATTTACATTTAGCTGCATTAGTATATATAATATATATTAGAATCATTGACTCATAGAATATCAGGGTTGGAAAGGACCTCAGGAGGTCATCTAGTCCAACTCTGCTCAAAGTAGGACCAATTCCCCACTAAATCATCCCAGCTAGGGCTTTGTCAAGCCTGACCTTAAAAACTTCTAAGGAAGGAGATTCCACCACCCCCCTAGGTCACCCATTCCAATGTTTCACCACTCTCTGAGTGAAAAAGTTTTTCCTAATATCTAACCTAAACCTCTCCCACTTCAACTTGAGACCATTACTCCTTGTTCTGTCATCAGATACCACTGAGAACAGTCTAGATCCATCCTCTTTGGAACCCCCTTTCAGGTAGTTGAAAGCAGCTATCAAATTCCCTCTCATTCTTCTCTTCTGCAGACTAAACAATCCCAGTTCCCTCAGCCTTTCCTCATAAGTCATGTGCTCCACCCCCTTAATCATTTTTGTTGCCCTCTGCTGGACTCTTTCCAATTTTTCCACATCTTTCTTGTAGTGTGGGGCCCAAGACTGGACACAGTACTCCAGATGAGGCCTCACCAATGTCGAATAGAGGGGAATGATCACATTTCTCTATCTGCTGGCAATGCCTCTACTTATACTTATACAATTAAATGCCATTAGCCTTCTCGGCAACAAGGGCACACTGTTGACTCATATCCAGCTTCTCGTCCACTGTAACCCCTAGGTCTTATTATGCAGAACTGCTTCCTAGCCATTCGGTCCCTAATCTGTAACAATGAATGGGATTCTTCTGTCCTAAGCGCAGGACTCTGCACTTGTCCTTGTTGAATCTCATTAGATTTATTTTGGTCCAGTCCTCTAATTTGTCTAGGTCCTTCTGTATCCTGTTCCTACCCTCCAGCGTATCTACACTCCTCCAAGCTTAGTGTCTTCTGCAAACTTGCTGTGAGTGCAGTCCATGCCATCCTCCAGATCATTAATGAAGATATTGAACAAAACCAGCCCCAGGACTGACCCTTGGGGCACTCCGCATGAAATCAGCTGCCAACTAGACATGGAGCCTTTGATCATTACCCAATGAGTCCGACAAACTAGCCAGTTTTCTATCCACCTTATAGTCCAATCCTCCAGCCCATACTTCTTTAACTTGTTGGCAAGAATATTGTGGGAGATCGTATCAAAAGCTATTGTTTGCTTATGTTCAGTTTAGTGAGCAATCCACATTGCTTCGTATCAGCAGGGCCGGCGCTACCATTTAGGCGACCTAGGCAATGGCATAGGGTACCAGAATTTTAGGGGGCGCTATTTTTCCGGGGGGGTGGCACGCGGCTCCAGAGGGACCTACTGCAGTCATGCTGGCGGATGGTCCGATGCTGTGGCGGCTCCGGTGGAGCTGCCATAGTCATGCTGGCAGACGGTGCGCTGGTCTAAGGGCTTCAGCGGACCTACTGCAGTCATGCCTGCAGCAGGTCCACCAGAGCCTTTAGACCAGCGGACCACCTGCTGGCACAACTGCGGCAGCTCCACTGAAGCCGCGGCAGGCGGCGAAATGGCCGTCCGCCTAGGGTGTCAGAAACCCTGGCGCTGCTCCTGCGCATCAGTGACTTGCCCGCTTCACTATCTATCACTCCCCCAATAAAAATACAACTGATCAATGAAGATTCCCTTTTTACAATTAAATTTTGAGACCTATCAGCTAGTTAGCTTTTAATTCATTTAATGTATCCCATGTTATAGCTCTCAGTCTAGGTTTTTAATCAAAATGTGGTGAGGTGCTAAATCAACCAAAGTCAAGTAAACAATCAAAAAGACAAAGATATTCCCTACTTCACAAAAGTGTTATCAGTATAAATATATTAGAGATTGTGAGGTGCTCAGGTACCATGGTAATAGGGTTCGTATAAGTACCTAACATAAATAAATAATGGAGTGAGGGAAAGGTCTATATCATAAAAGTAAAGTGATCAAGGTAATGAAAAGATAATATTTTATTAGTTACCTGTTTTTTCATTTTGTTTAAGCTAAAAACCTCAAATTCTCTTTCCTCCCCTCACCTCCACAATCCAGACCCCCTCATCATTCTCCTATCCTGATTCCCAACTTTCCTCCCAACTTCCAAATGTTTCCCTCCATGTGAATGAGCTGTTCACTCACAAGATAAATAATTAAAATAGAAAAAAAGACAAACCAACCTTATCATCCGCTTTTTCTTGTCACCAATAAAGTGCATGGAGTTTAATGACAATAAAATAGATAATAAAAAGAAAGTATAGTGTCCCGTGAATAATCTCCCCAGATTTCTGAATCAAAGAAACCAAAAACCTCTTCCCTCCCTGAGAATTATTTCTCCAAATCTAAACTGCGTGCAGCATATGTGGGGACAGGACTTTCGGAGGGTAGTCTGAGCTATGTACACTGTATACCCAGTGCAGGTAGTATTAATAAATCTTAGTTATGTACCATATTATCAAATCTCATTTCAAATTTAGGGAGTAACTGGTAACTAGGGGCTCAGAGTACAGTGAATACAGCTTTTGTGTCATGAATCATATCAGTTGTGAGATAAACCAAATAACAGAAGGCACAGAATTCTAAAGAGAAAATTATTAACACTATAAATCAAATGAGGTCAATATGGTGAAAATTCACAGACGGTCAGAGGTATTTTAGCCATAGTGTTCTTTCACGGTATGAGATAAAGAGAAACTAGGTTGTGAGATATCACTGATAAATATCTCCAGGGAGAACAGTAAAAAACAGATGTAACACTCACACAATCACAGTCTTAGTATCATCCACAAATGTAATATATTTGATGTTTACTGTTTTTTCTAGATAAGTAATGACAAATAACAATTGATTGCTGTAGTACAACTCAATACTTTGCGCTTTGTTTATAGTCAAATTGACTTGAATTAATGTTTAAAGTAAGGTTTTTGTGGCAGTCTCAAATACATTATCTGATATATTATATTTACTGTGTTTCTCTGTAGAGGTATTTGGAAAGCTTTCAATTGAATGTTTTTCTGTCAAAAAAGGCTAGTTAGTCAAAAGCAAATAATTTTGCCAAAAAGTATAAATTTTGCAAAAATTATTTTTGAAACACCCTCTCGCACCTTGACAGGAAACATTTCAATAATGTTGAAGTGTTTCTACTCACCATTTTCACAACGGGGTATTTTTATTTTTCATTTCAAAATGATTTCATTTTGAAATTTCTTTTAACTTATATTTTTTAAAAAATGAAAGAATATAAAAAATGGAATGAAACACTTTGATTTCATCAAAATGAAACTATTCAACCAACCCCAATTTTTTTACCAGAATTTTGTTTCATGGGAAATGTTAAAATTTTTGTTTTCATTTCAGAATTAAATTACAGTTTGTGGCACCATTATTCTCTACAAGGTTAGTGATGTTAATGCATAACAGACCATATTAACTTCAGTTGGGCCAATCCCAAATCCTCATAATAAACCACAGAAACTGCCATACTGGGTCAAACCAATGGTCCATCTAGTTCAGTATCCTGTCTCCAATGGTGGCCAGTACCAGAGCTTCAGGAGAAGCGTACAGAATAGGGAAATTGGACTGATCCATTCATGTCTTCCGCTTCTGGCTTCTGGCAATCAGAGATTTAGGGTCACTCCATTTCCATCCTTGACCACCTTGTCTAATAGCCATTGATGGACCTAACTTCAATAAATTGTATCCAGGGCCAATGAGTATCTGTTAAAGGCAGTTACTAAATTACTACATATTTAATTACATTCCTGTGTAATTCCTTCCTAATGTGCAATTTACATATTAAATATTGTTTCCAGAGCTATTTTTTTTAAATACACTTTTAAACTATATACACCAACCTGTCACTTAAAATTCAGTTATTAGAAACCATAATATTTTACTGTAATAGTTCCTTTTTACACCTTGTACCTTGTGAAAGCTTTTACCTCTCTCCTGGGAATGCATAAGTAAACATCCCTCTTATCACTAAAGTGTACAACAGTAAACTCACTACAATTTATAGACCAAATACAATTTATGTTGGATGGCCAGCCATGGACAGTCATACCCATGTATGCCACTGGTTCTGGATTCACACACAGTCCCACAGCTGCCAACTTTCACATGGTAAATAAGCACCCCGACTTTCATAATAAGCCAAAAATCAAGCTAATACCATTTCAAAACAAGGCAAAAACAAGTCAGTCTGAAGACTCCCAAAACTCTATGTGACTAGATCCCCCAGGTGTGCAGTTTGGGACTGCGGTGAGTCCGCTGTGCACCCCTGACTCTCCCCGCCCCTTGCCCCTGCTTGTCCACCCCCTTACACCTGCGTGCCGGGAGATGATCAAAAACAAACAAAACAAAAAACAAAAAAAAGCTACCAGCCAAAAACTAACCAACAAGCAACTCACAAGCCAATAAAGCCAAAAATACACAAAAGCACAGTCCCCTTCTCTGCATCTTCAGCCACCTGGTGTAGCCTTCCTGAATCTCCTCTGTGTCTTATTACATGTAATCTCAAAACAGATTTTTTAGTACTCTTATTTCTTTCTCCTGCTTTCATTTTTTAAATGTTAATTTTATATCTCTATTATTACTCTGAAGGCATTTTGTTATACACTTTGTAAGAAAAAGACTATGACAATAAATTGATGTACTACTCTGAATTAGACTCTACTGCTTTCCTTATTACAAGTCTAAATTGAGCATTCACATTTAAAGCCAGATGTTTGCCAGATTGAATAAGAGGTTTCTCAGTGCTATGATGCATTGGTTCTCACTGCTATGCTATGATTTTCACTGCTGTGATCTTCTTTGCATTTGGTGTGTAATTACTTGCACTCAGAGTCAGCTAACAGTGAATCATGTGACTAAGTACAGTTCATAGAGGATAAGCCATTAGGGTTGTGCTTCACTTTTGAATCCAGATATGAATAGCCTGCCTGAATCTGAGTTTTTCAGGACTGCCTGTGGAAATGCATTTTGGAGCATTTTCATAGCTGTAACAATATGAACTGAATACCAATTAGGAAGACAATTTTTTTGTTCCTTAAACAATATCTGCTCAGCCAAAATGATGACATGTTGAAAGTATTCTATGCCTTGGGCACTCAAAATAATGTATGGTGTGGGGAGAAGGGAGTTCTTCATTTGAGTAACCATGTCCCCTTGAATACCAGGAATGTCCCTCCTTTCAGGATGTTTTCTGAATAGTATTGGTCTTATCGATTTTAAGAACCAGTGTTATGTCAAGGTTTTTGTAAAGCCCGACACACTGGCGACTGAAGGAGATATTGAGTAGCTGAGCCAATAAAATCAAGAGCCAGGAGGTAGGGCAACGATAACCCTATGACATGGTAATATACTGTTCTTCTCTGCCTTAAAACTTTGTCATGAGCCTTTATCCCCTCTTCCTGCATGGGTTCTTAAACTTGCCTTCACCAGTATATGGAGTCAGATCCACACTGAGAAATTATTTAACTGAGAAGGGGTAGAGAAGAAATCCCCTCACGAACACCTCCCTCAACTCATTGTTCCAATTTCTACCTTGGCTGATTTAGAATGTGCTCAAGTTCCTGACCAAATTTTGGAACAGACCTCGCAGTCTAAGTGCAAATATCAACCTCTGTGACAAGTGCTTCCTCTAGCATCAGATTAAGTTTTCCTCACTGCAAGACTGTTCAAAAGCAAAGTAAGGATTTAGTAAGCATAAATCGGTTTTCCCCGATGGTTGTCTTATAGCTGATTTGTAGACTGGAAACCAGATAGAGCTTTCTGTGCAAGTCCATCATTGCTTTCCTCTATTTCCTTTAGTCACTTCATTTCCAAGAAAACAGAGGTAGTGGCATGACTAAATTCTAGCAATTCCATTGCCAATAAATAGGCAGTGCAGGCCAGTCAGTTCTAATCCTCAAGAAATGGGGATGAATCCTGTAGCAATAACCATATTGAATAAGCCATCACACACTATCTTTTTGTTTCTAATAGACTACATTTCATCTTCAAATTAATAAGAATTATGTACAGAAGCTCTTCTTGTCCAAACCAATTTTCTCTTGTAGTTTTCTTTTCTGTTCAAATCCCTAGTCAGTAGTCATGCAGAAATAAAAACTCCTGAAGCTGCTCTGCTTTTTAAATCCAGTGACACAGGCAGCACTTCATGGACAGCCCCGAAAGCACACCAAAAAAATCACTCTCTGATTGGATTGACATGTTCCATCCCTTAAATCATCACTAAGCACTAATGATCATCTGTAAAGTCATCCGCATATAGGAAAATAGAGCTTTTATTTGTGTAAATGCTAAAAATAGTACATACTGGGAAGAAACTTAATAGCTTTTCCTTTTTTAAAAAAAAAAATAAGAGTATATAGACTTGTTGCAATATCTGTAACCTATTTTTTGCTTGGACAATTCCAGCCAAATTCACTTTAGCTCTTGAATACAGTTCTCAAATGAACTCTCATAAACCAATTCCAGAGGCATATATTACTTGTTTGTGCTACAGTGGGGTCGTGCCAATCTAAGATTGGCCTGAGGTAGAACTAACATTTCCAATTCTGCATGCTGTAATGTCTGCATGCCTGTATAAAATGACATGTTGGTTTTGGTGTAATCTCTATGGACATCAAATGTTATTATAGTGCAGGGAACATTTCATAAAAAGGTATTGATCCACTCACTGGATGTTTTGTTGTATTTGGCTCAATGTTATTATTATAATTTGTAGTGCCTAGGAGCCCCAGGTCATCATTGTGCTAGGTGCTGTACAACAAAAAGATGGTCCATGCTCCAAAAAGACAATAGATGGATGCAGCCAAATGGGAGAGTACAAGAAAACAATGAGACAGTACAAATGGAAATAAATGGCTGAATGTTTTCCTCTAAAGTTCATTGTTATGAAGCAGCATACACATCATATGTGTTTTTGCTGAGATTCACTGCCTAATGGCTTTGAATGCTTCATCGTATCACATGCCACGCAACACCATCTACTTATCTGCAATCTTGTATAAATTTGTGTCTCTTACTATCAGTCCCCATTTTGGAACTTGATTCATGTTATCTAAGTTTAATTCTGACAACCCCTGTTTGTTACCCCATCAATGTTTTCCTTATGAAGTCAAAACTTCCACTGGGAGCAGTGCAAGGATTATCTGCATTAGGACTGCTGGAATGGATAGCCATGATGTTTACTGTTTTAGTGGGTATGAGTGATCCTCATATGAAGTTGACAAATTATACATCCAAACCCCACAATATATTTATCAACTTATCCATGTCCTGATGAGAAAACATCATTTTCTATGTTATGAGGCATTAAGGGAATTTTGTACAACACATGCCCTATAGTGAGATGTACATCTGAAAGATACCTATGGACAACAGCAAGCTTGCCAATAGCTTCCACCTGTGCTTCGAGCATTAACCCGGGATATAATACAAATCCCAAAATGTAAGTCTGAGTCAGAAGTGGCTGATGCTTTTCTTCAAATCAAGGAAGAGGATATCATTTTTGTAATTTCTTCTGGCTAATTTGTGCTACTACCTCTCTAGTGTCTTGAAAAAGCCTCAGTCAGCGATTTGCAGCATGCTACCTTGATGAAAACCATATAAATACCAAAGTAAGTAGATATATCACTAGATAGGAATAATATAGTCATGTCTGGGGAAAAACAACTGAGGAGAGTTGGCAGTTTTTCAAAGGGACACTATTAAGGGCCCAAAAGCAAGCTATTCCGATGGGTAGGAAAGATAGAAAATGTGGCAAAAGACCACCTTGGCTTAACCACGAGATCTTGCATGACCTACAAAATAAAAAGGAGTCATATAAAAATGGAAACTCAAGGTCAGTTACAAAGGATGAATATAGAACAACACAGGAATGCGAGGGGCAAGAATTAGAAAGGCAGGCACAAACTGGAACTCAACTAGCTATGGGAAGTAAAACGAAACAAGAAGGACTTTTTATCATACTTGAGCAAGAGGGAAAGACCAGGAGGAGTTTGGACCACTGCTCAGATGAGGGGGAGAACCGATAACAGGAACTATGGCAAATGGCAGAGAATAGCTTAATGATTCTCTTGTTTCGTCTTCATAGAGAAGTCTGAAGGATGTATCTTAAATATGGATATCTATGAACGGGGAAGGTATTAGAAGATATAATAAAAAGAGCAAGTTAAAACTCACTAAGAGAATGTTAGTGCCTAGCAAGTCACACGAGGCCCTGCAGCAATGTCTTGCTACGAATTCCCTCAAAGGCAGTCTATTGGAGGAGGACTCTGAGCCTCTAAGCTTGTATCTTTGCGAAATGTCATCGCGGAGACGCGCGAGAGATTCCAGAAGACTGGAAACGGCCAACATAGTGACACACCCGCCGTCTATAAAAAGGATAAAAACGACCAAGGAAACTACAGACCAGTTAGTTTAATTCTGCTGCAGGAAGATAATGGAAGCAAGTACTTAAAGAATCATCTGCACACTTGGAAGGTGTAAGGTGATAGGAGAAGCTGCTATATGGATTTGTAACGAACCAATCGTATCCACAATCTTGAGCTTCTTTGATTAGGTAACCGTCAGTTTGGTAAGGGAGAGACGCGTGGATGTGGCTATACCCTGCTTAGTAAGGCATTTGATCACGGTCTCGCGATGATATCCCTTTCGAAAACTAGGCAAAACAACTTAGATGGGGCTACTATAAGGTCGGGTGCTAACTGGCTGGATACCTACTCAGAGAGTAGTTATTATGGCTCCCAATCCTGCTGGAAGGTTATACAAGTGCGGGTTCCGCAGGGGTCTGTTTTGGGACCGGCCTCTGTTCATATCTTCAATCAACGACTTAGATGTTGGCACTAGAAGTACACTTATTAAGTTTGCGGTGATACCGACTGGGAGGGATTGCAACTGCTTGGAAGACAGTGTCAAATTCAAAATGATCTGGACAATTGGAGAAATGTCTGAGTAAACAGGATGAAGTTCATAAAAACAAATGCAAAGTGCTCACTTAGGAAGGAACAATCAATTTCACAATACAGAATGGGAAGAGACTGTTAGGAAGAAGTATGGCAGAAAGAGAATCTAGGGTCATAGTGGCCACAAGCTAAATATGATGGTCAACAGTTTGATACTGTGCAAAAAGCAAACGTGATTCTGGGATGCCATAACAGATGTGTTGTAGACAAGACACGAGAAAGTCATTCTTCCGCTTAATCTGCACTGGTTAGGCTCAACTGGAGTATTGTGTCCAGTTCTGGCATTGTATTTCAGAAGATGTGGAGAAATTGGAGAGGGTCCAGAGAGAGCAACAAGATGATTTAAAGTCTTGGAACAATGACTATGAAGGAGGCTGAAAGAATTGGGTTTATTTAGTTGGAAATCGAAGACTGAGAGGGACATGATAGCAGTTTTCAGGTATCTAAAGGGTGTCATCGGGAGGGAGAAAACTTGTTCACCTTAGCTCTAAGTAGTACAAGAAGCAATGGGCTTAAACATACAGCAGAAGAATTTAGGTGGGACATTAGGAAAACCTCCTAAGTGTCAGGGTGGTTAAACACTGGAATAAACTGCCTGGGAGGTTGTGGAATCTGCATCTCTGGAGATATTAAGAGTAACGTTAGATAAATGTCGATCAGGGATGGGCTACGACAGTATTGGGTTCCTGCAATGAAGGGGTTTGGGGGGGGGGGGGGGGGATGGAGTCCAGTTCCAGTCTGGATCTATGTTGTGTGTCCCAATGACGGCCTTAGGTAGGTTGTGAGATTCTATGATTAGAATCTATGAATTGTGTGATCCCAATGACTGCCTAGGGAGGTTGTGGAATCTGCATCTCTGGAGATATTTAAGAGTAGGTTAGATAAATGTCTATCAGGGATGGTCTAGACAGTATTTGGTCCTGCCATGAAGGTGGGGACTGGAGGTCCGTTCCAGTCCTAGAATCTATGAATTGTGTGATCCCAATGACCTGAGAAGTCATTTCCAATGCAAGTGATATTCTCTGAGAAGGAGGGTAATAGTTCTGGTCTTTGAAGTTGAAAGGAGTCATACTGGATTGTCAGCACAATTCATGGTGCTGAACAGTTCAGCTGGGGCATAATCTAGTAGCTGCTAGAGTGGAGGCAAAAGGATTTCCTGGTTTCTTCAACAGCCTTGGTGTATGCTTTCAAGGATTCCTTATGTCTTCTTGAATTTGCCCATGCTTTCTGCTACCAGTAACACTTGATTTTTGTTCCTTTGTGCTGCTTCTGTCATATCATCAAAGAGCTACGGAGATTCATGGAGCAATCAGAAAGGTGTTGATACTTCAATTAAAAATATTAATGGCTAAAGTTAGAGAGCTGTCAGTGAATCATTAAGTGTCCTATTATGTGACTTTTGGTGAGGTGGAATTACCTAAGATATATTGTGGAATTTTACTGAGTTACTGAGCTCTTGGCTGCTATCTCTTGTCTGGAGGAGATGGTGGTCATTTTTTTTATTATTCCCTGTATCAGTGTCCAAGCTGAAAATCAGTCCTAGGGTAGAGCATGCTAACTGTAGGTCCAGAGGTTACCTGTGATGTTTTGGACCATTGAATCAGAAGTCTTGTTAGCATCGGTGATGGCAGTGTATAGGTTAGTAAGATGCACATATTGGGTTTGTCTTTAGACTCACACAGTAATTATATGATTTCAAGTAACTTTGTTTTGAAGTGGCCTCTCTTACATCTGAGGGTGACAAGAATACAGTAGCTGTTCTTTTATATCCTTTTCTTGTATTGGACTAGGTCTGATCTTTTGAGTAACCAAGTGCGATAGGATAAGCTCTCACTGGGCCTGCAGTATCATCCAACCAGGTTTCCATTATACAGGGCTGGTTCAAGGTTTCTTTTGTGATCATAAAGATCACTCCTCCATTGTTCAACTGGAGACTAAGATCCTGATATTTGGCTTCTTTTACTATAGGTTTTGTGAAGTGGCTATTGCATTTCCTGTGAGTGTTTCTTCCAGATGAGATCTGAATCAGGAAGGAGAAGCATAGAGGTTGTTGGTGATCTAGGGATGCACCAAATGCTTAAGATGTTGCATATGTCTTGACAGCTCTGAGCACTGTTGTAGAAGAATTGGAAAGCCTGGGAAAGCAGTTGAGAGAGGGAGTACAAGTGAGAGGTATTTAAAAAAGAAAATTAGGCACACACATTGCAGTGTTTGGAGATTTCATCTGTGGCATGAGCTTGTGCTGGTACTCGGCAGTTAAAGAGAGGCCCCCACTCTGCTTCCTACTGAGATGGACAGGAGGAGACAGTGAGGAGTTGTCTGTGTCAGGACCTCAAAGATCCCAGACCTAGGAAGTGCAGCAATCAAGCAAGGTCCTGTGTGGGTGGTAAAGGATCTTACTCTGCTTCCTGCTGGAGGAATGCTGTACTGTTTTATCCGGCTATTCCCTGCCTCCTAACTTCAAAGATATCAGCCAATCCATGAGGATTACTTTGAAACTATAGGCTCAGTATTATTATATGTTAATGCACTAATGGTACTGTATCACCTTTTCATGTTCTCAGCAGCACTGGGGAGTTAGAGCGACACAGAAATAAATTGGAAGTGAAACTTAAGAGACCAAGCTAAGCAGGAGGCAGAAGAGTCCAGGCAGAAGACAGATGAGATCAGCCACCAAGAGCAACCCCAAGAGAGGAAAACGCTTAGCAAAAACTCACTGAAGAGGCAATGGGTAAGCATGCCAGTCTCAACACTTAATGAACTTCTAATACTCAAATAACATAGTGATAGGCACCATATAAGAACCTAAACAGAACAGACTTTTGAAGTTTTATCCAACAGAACATCGCAATTTTAAATTAGTCAAAAGAATAAGTGATAAACATTTGAGGGGTCACTGTGGCACTTAGCTAGTTTGTGTTAGGGACAGTGAGGAGATGCACTTCCCTCAAAGGAATTTACAGGAGATCATCCTTGTCGAGCACAATGCACAGAGTCTCCTTGTGAGCTCTTCCTCCTTTGCACTGTTGGGTTAGGCGCAGTCTGGCCCCTGACATTTTATTTTAAATTATTTGTTGATGTAGAGTGTGTCAGAGATGTACATTAATATATTTAGCTTGCTACCAAAACTTTGGCCACTAAATCCACAAAATGTATGAGATTATAACTACATTTACTGAATTAGCATTGTCCTGTCCTTTCACTGTATTTCTGTTAAGGTCTCAAATTTGTGTCTTTCCTCTAGTGTCAATAGATCCATGTTGGCCAAAAAACAGGATGAGTGTGAGCATGCAGTTCAAGATCATGCCTTTGCTCAAGTGGAGTTGTCCATGGCACTTGGGGAAATCAGGGAATATCCTTATAGTAGGAGGAAGCATATTTCAGTGACCAATCAGATTACAGCTCGGTCCTCCATAGGACCTTGAAAGAGCATTGTTCAAAATGGAGATCCAGTTGGATGATGTATATCCCGCCACTGAGATTTAGATGCACTCCATAGCATATAAACTCTGTATAGAAACAGCACATGGATAATGTCTCAAGCAACTGGGCAATCCTCTCTGCAAGTTCACTCCTGGTACATCCTTATAACTCTATGGGAGAGTCAGTGGAGGGTGGTAACAGCCCTACTCCAGTCAGCTCTCATACCAGGCAAAGGGAAGGCACTTTCACAAGAGGTTTATAGCATGACAGGTCTGCTCATTTGTGTAAGATTGATGAAGAATGACAGAAAAAGATCAAAATGTTTCCCAGGAAGATCACTGAGGAGCTGGCTGAAATTTATTCTTAAATGCGTGAAGCTTTATAACCACTGAGTCATGCAATCATTAGGCTAAAATGATACAGCTTGCCGGCTCGTGATTGACAAGCACCCTTCTCACAAATGGTGTGTGTAAGCGAACAGAAAATGTCTACACCTAACTGAGCAAGACCATCAGAACATGGAGGGTAGCATATACAATCTCGTAGGCAAAGGGACAGAATAGTCAGCATGAGTAAAACTGAGGACCTAGTTCTGGTAACTCTTATTGCAATAAATTTGAGATCTTAAAATTGATTTCTCTTCGTGTTTAGAATTCCTCCGGACTTTGCCACAAAGTCTATGTCAAGTAGAATGCCCACTCCAATTTTTCAGTGTTGAGTCACTTAAGAATAGGTTTGAGAAATGAAGAGGGATGTAAACAGCCATCTCTGTCCATTAAAATGGGAAAATTCCAACATAAAAGGTGTAATGTGCAGTATAGTGATAACTATTTGCCTCCATTGAAACAGATTATGTTTCATAATCATTTTTACACACATCTTGCATGCACACTCTCACCTTTCTTCAGTCATAAGCAAAGGTATGTTCATGGAAAACATGAAAGGAAGGCACAAATGGCAAAGCAAACAATATCCCCCTTTGCAAGTTCAGATGAATCTCTCCTCAGCTTTTGAATCTGATCACAAAAGACCAAGCGATATACGGCATCCACATGGCAAAATGAAATCACACAAACTCAACCATAAAACTTATATTTATTTTTTAAAGTTATGTATCGTGTCCAGCTGCCATTTGAATTTCTCAGTGGTGCTGGATTTTCCCCTTATACTAGACCAGCAGCATGGTGGCAGAGAATGCACATATAATTCCTCAGTGAGCTCTGAACCAACTTGGTGAATGAACTATTGAGCCTTGGAACAAAATGAAATTAGATGAAATATGATGGAGTGTCTGGTTAACAAGCAATTTACTTCACTTCACAATACAGGAAAAAATCTCAGGTCAGGAAAAGCATGATTTTGACACAAGCTGTTTTTTTCATCAGGTGACCCTACCACTTTTGGTTTCAGTAGAATTGCACCCACTACAGGCAGATATGAATGTGGCCCTTTTTATATAGTACTTGCTGAGAAAAGATTAATACACTAAAGAGAATGGGTCTGATTCTAGTCTCACATTGTTTCTACAACAGTGTAAATGTACACATTTCAGTGGAATTACACCTGATTTACATTTGCATGAATGAGATCAGTATCAGGAGCAATAAAATTTGTACTACAGACACATTGAAAATTTCCTAAATTAAAAATCTGGGTTCCATATTTTAATACTATAGTCAGGGACTATTCACATCACTCAAATCAAATGTGGGCTTATGTAGTGTAGAGTAGGCAATCCATTTGTAGATCTATGTTTCTTGCATTGGTGTGTGCCGTGAAATACTTTACAATGAAGGCTGATGAAGAATTGCACCCATTAAAAGCACACAAATCGAGCATACCTCCACCTAGTGAAATTTAATGACAACTTGTCTGTTGAATTAGCCTCTTCAGTGAATAAATCTGAAATGCACCAATCATGCAAAGGCAATACATATATGGAAACTTTTTAAAAGAGATACATGCAGAAACATTTTTTTTTATTTCTTGTATGCACGAATGAACTAGGTCTGACGTTTTTCAGCTTTGTATAGGTTAAGAAGCTATTATTACTATTGATTACATTTATATAAACTTTTAATCACGTAAACTGTGTCTGTGACCATGTGGAAAAGGAATATCATGCTGTCGTAAGCCTCTGTCCCAAATCTGGACCTTAGCGTCCAAAATCTGGGTGCTTAGCATGAACCTCCAAGCTTAATTACCAGCTTGGATCTTATGTCGCTGCCACCAATCAGGATTCTGAGTACCTGATAAACTCTCTGGTCTCCCCAAACCTTTCCCTGGGGGACCCCCCAAGACTCAGATGCCCTGAACCTCCAACAAAGGGAAATAACTCACTTCCCTTCCTGCTCTTTACTTCCTCCCAGATTTTCCCGCCCTGGGGATACTAGGAGATTTCCCTGCTTCAATCCCTTGAAACACAAAACAGAGAGGACGATTTACCTTCCCCCCTCCTTCTTCTCCCCCCTCCGTGTCTTTCCCTGAGAGAGACAGTACTCCTGGCACAGAGATTCCTATCCCCTTGCCTTAACTAGGAAAAGAAAATCCAACAAGTTTTAAAAAGAAAGCTTTATATAAAAAAGAAAGAAAAAACACATGACATGATCACTGCATCAAGATGACATAACACAGGGCTATTGCTTAAAAGAAAATATGAATAATCAGCCTTATTCAAAAAGATATCCAATTTAAACATTCCAGCAACTCCACACATGTAAATACAAAATACAATATAAACCTATTGCTTTTCCTTTTGTACTCACAACTTGGGAACAGAAGGGTAGAAAGAAGCTTGGAGATAGAAAAAAAAGCTCTTCCCTCATAGCCGAGAGAAAACAAACAGGCAGAACAAAGACAAAACACACCCAGAAGTTCCCTCCTTCACTTTGAAAAATCCGGTTTCCTGATTGGTCCTCTGGTCAGGTGTTTGGTTCCCTTTGTTAAACCTTTACAGGTAAAAGAAACATTAACCCTTAGCTATCTGTTTATGACACATGCAAATAAATGTTTTGTGGATAGGAACAACATGGACAAGACCTTCAAATGGTATAAATTGGCATAGCTCCATTGACTTTACTGAAATCAGCATTCATTCATATTTGGTCTTCATCCTGCCTACAGGACTGTGCATAACAGTATATTTCTGGCTAATACAGCTCACACTTCCATCTGTCTAACTGCCTATGTCTCCCTTCAGGAAAAATATAGAGAGTGGGCCAATTTCTTCTCTAAGATACCCTGGTGAAACTCCATTGACTTCACGACTGTGCTTTGACATAAAAAGGAAACAAAACTCCATGATTTTTTGGTGGGCATTTCCATTGTTTTGGCCCACTCTAAAAATAATAGAACTAGCTAATGTCACAACATTTAGAAGTCATAGCTTTCCAAAGGCAAACAAGGTCACTGCAGGCATCTGAGCTGAGAGCCATGTCAGCACAAAGGGTGGTAAAATATATTACCTTTACATTTTTCCAATTATAATTGAAAGCCTTATGCACTGTAAGAGAAAATTTTTGCAGTTCTGACCTCATTGAGTTCAGTTACTTATTTGGGTTCCTGTTCAGCTATCAGTGAAGTTACTGGCAACTCCCTCTTCCCACGGACTTCAGTGGGAGCATTTTCACAGGGTCATTATATTAGCCATTCTTACGCTCTAAGTGCTTGTTTCCCCAGTACAATAGGCAATGCCCCAGTTACTTTAACAATGTGTAGTGTTAAGAATCTATGACAGTTCAGACCTCTAATACAAAGGACATCCTAGAATAAGCTTATTGACTCAGCAGATACATACAACCTCCTAAGTGTAACACTTCAGTGATGAAAGAAAGTAGCTGCTGTATGTATGCTAATTGCACAGACATGTAAATATCTTAAATGCAGGGCCTGATTCTTCATTAAATGGCTTATTGTATAATCATTTACATCAGTGCAACGTTAGTGAAAAATTGATGCAAAACATTGCCAAGGCAGAATGGTAGCAATTTACATCTATTTTCCATGCATTTTGCACTGGTATAAATGACTATTGAATGTGCAGGGCAATGGAGAATAACACCCTAGAGGTTGAGTAGAAATAGATTCTCCCTACCTAAGGGGGACACTCAAAGCATCAAAAACTATGCATATACTAGACTGCAAAGATCCTTAAAATTATGGCTCCCTTTAGCTTTAAACACTGGGGAGAAAGGATGTTCCAGTGGGTTGGGTGCAACCCTAGCATCCAAAAGACCCAAGTTCAATTCCTTACTCTTTCCTGTATGACTAAGTCTCTCTGTGCCCCAGTCCCCTATGATACTAATATTTTTCTACCTCAGGGGTGCTGTGAGAATAAATACATTGAAGATTGTGAGGTTCTCAGACATTATGGTAATTGGGACTGTAACAGGGCACACTCCTGTATTCTTCTGCGCACACAGACCACTAGGAAACTCTGCTTATAAACACCATGTGAAGCTTGTTTAGAGCATTTCCCCACCACCACCTTTGCAGTATTGTCCAGAACCATATTTACAACTGCCTCAGGCCCCTAGGTCAAGGATAGGAAGGGTAGGTGATCTATCTTGGAGCTAAATATGGGGTCCCAGGTCTCCCACCCTTTCTTCCTCTGGCACTTCCTTCCTGGACCTTTTCTACTGTTTGGGCTAATGGGTTAATTAGCTTTCTAGCTCTCTCCAGCCTGATGATGATCTCATCTATTACTAACTGGCATTGCAGTGACCAGAGGGCTGGTTCAGCTTCTGTTGCCCAGCCCTCTATCGCAGGGGCCATACCAGTATCGCTCACAGATTACACTGTACTACTGTTGTACATGTAACTCAGCACATACCATGGTTCTGTTGCTTACTTTGTTATTGTAATTGCCTCTTGAATCTTCCCAAAATGTCAGTGCTAAATCAAATAAATGATGGTCTATTCTTAGGAATACAAATTATACAGCATTTATTTAAAAGAAAATTTGTTCTTATTGCTAAAAAATATAGATTTGCCAAACAGCATGAGAAAAAAAAAACTGTACTGCTAAACACCCTGTTAATAAGCCTAGGGAACAGATGAATATCCCATTGTTAGCGCTACTGCTAATGCTAACCTGCTGTGAGTAATGCATATTTGTGATGTCTTTCAAAACACTAACTCTGGAAGTGAGATTACAGTTTCAATGATCTTCTAATAAATAAAGCTAAATGACAATTTTAAATTTTTCAAAATTTCTACAAACTTTTTTGCTCTTTTAAAAATAATTCACAATATTATTTTTGTTTGTTTTTCAGTCAGCTTACTGAGTTTTTGTAACATTTAAAATTTTAATGAAAATGCTCGTATGAGTTCTACTGCAAAGTCTGCGACATAGTTCCTGAAAAGCACTGATTTCTGGAGTTGAGGTTTCAAGGAACACAGCAACCAGTTTGGGACATGGTAACCATAGAACAGGCCGAATGAAGTGAGTCCCATATTGAAGTTGGATCAGCTATTAAAGTCAATGAGAGTGTTATGGTACTTGCCCACACTTCCACAGGGTCTGAGAATCCATTTGTATCCCATGCTGATATCATAAGCAATTTCTGTTTCCTGTGTTTAAAAGAATTACAGTTGCACATCAAAACAAACAAAATGTTCAGCTTCAGACTGTGGGAAAAGACAATCAAATCTGTTTTTTCTCCACTTCACTGTTCAGCTAGTGGGATTTAAGTTATTATGACCTTGCACAAAACTAGGATTTTTTTTAAAACAAGTTCATTATGCTAAAAGTGTCATGGTGTATTCAGGAGTAGAGCTGACTGGGAATTTTTCAGCAAAATATTGTTGATTTTTGGCCAGAAAAAGCAAATTCCTCAAAACCTTTTGTGGAAACAACAGTTTTGATTACATTTTCATGAGGGAGCTTTGTTAGGCCCCATTGGAATAGTAAGAGAGATCTGCCTCTAGAGTAACAAGAGTCCAGTGGTAAGGGCAACTCAGCTGGGCTGAGTCAGAACAGGGATTTGAACCTAGGTCTCCTATGTCCCATGTGAGTCCCCTAACAGATTATTCTGGAGTGGAGAGAGCATGCTTTTGGTCTTTCATATATGTGTATTTTTGTTTTTCACTAAAAGTTTGCAAGATCTCATTTGTATGCCTATGTGGAATAAAAACAAATGTCAAAACCTCAACATATTTGGCAAAATGGAATTCTTGTTTTCTTGCTAGCCATATTCAGCAGTGCTCATACACCAGACAAAATCTGCAAACATAGTTTTAAACATTGTCTGGTGGTTTAGTTAGCATACTAATTGTGAAGCTGATGCTTCAATAGCATTAACTGGGCCTTTGCTTACAGATAGCTTCCATGTAAGTAATAATTAAGGTAACTGTCATGGCAAAAAAAAAGAAGAAAAGAAAGAAAGAAAAAAGAATCCCTTCTGACAAATCAAAAGAGACAAGAACTTCCATACCTTTAATGGATGCCCATCGTCTCTTTTTTTCCCTTGGAAAGAAGGAATGGGTGTGTTTGTTTGCTAATCCTCAGAGGTACAGAACTTGGACCATTGTTTCCCTAGTGAGCCAAGTATAAGAGATTTTTCATCTCTAAGAAACATACCATATTTTACAGTAGAATAAGATACAGAAACCTTGATAGGGAAGTACAGTAACTTGATGTAAGAGAGAGAGACAGGGAGAGGTCAGCTAGCATGTCGAACTCAAGCAAACTTCTCTAACGCTTGTCAGCACAGGTGCGAGAAAATTGATGTGTTCATTTATACCACATTAACATCTGTTGCCACGGTCCTCGGACAAAAATAAAATCAGCATAAGAAGCTGTGTGATTGTATGTGACAACTTAGAAAATATTTGTCAACTTTAGTCATTGTCCTGTAGAGAGCATGAAATTTAGAGAGCAGAAGTTAAAGCATCAATTGCTGTTGATTCTGCTCTGTGTATTTACTGCAGCAAACAGTGAAACAAAGCATTTGAGCAACAGAACAGCAAAGAAAGAAAATAAAAATAGGAGACAAAGAGTATTTCATCCAAATGGGGCCCTGAGTATCTATTTAAATGGCACTATTCACTTTTTGATGTGCATTCTGGTGATCTTCAGAGTCAAAAAGTTCTCTCTCTTGTCTGCTTACTTACATTTTTAAGCTCTGGGGTTTACAATTTATGTTTGAGGGCCCATTATGCCCTGGACATGATTCACTTGTTTGCTATTCTTAGAACAAGTCTAGATAAAAGACCCATTAAATGACAAAGTTATAGATGACAGGCACTTTCAGCATCAGTGGAATTGAAAGCCATTTAAGACCTGGAATAGATGGCTTTTTCATTCCAACAACAGACATGGTGGGGCCCTCCCTTTTGGTTTCTGAACTCTTCCCTGATAGACCTTATCAGCAAGAGCCGATAGAAGAGAACAGGGGGAAAAAAGTGAGACAGAACAAACTGACCTTGGTTGAACTGAGCACGTAGGCTTGATAGATCTCTGAACACTGTTCAGAGCACTTTACTTTTTCCCACTTTGCCTGCCCCCAAGAACTCTTTGTGCAAAATTGGTGGTCATTCATTTAGAAACATTTCCAGACATTGACTCAAAACTATTGGTATTAAATCTGTCTAAACAAATGAGAGGCTGTGTGAGAGACAAGAGGGTGACTGTTTTTTTATGCTCGAAGATACTTTGTGATATGATAATGAGGCATTCTTTTTGAAACAAGCCAAAGTGTTATGTAGGTATGAGGATTTCACACACCAGCAACGTTCAAAGAACTGTTTTCAGTATTCCAGGAAATTAAATGATACAACATGGCTTTTTACTCAGCATGCGTTCTCTGCCCCCCACATTGTATACCTCTAATGCAATTTACCAGTGAATTGAGCATAAGATGTAATTTATTCCACCAACCTAATATTTCAAGTTAGTCAGTAGGGCAACTGCTTTTATTGCTTAGCTTTATAATGCCATTATAGTTGAACACAGTCCTGCTAAGCAGTATACTTAAGGGGAGAGGGAGGTGTCTCCCTCTGATATGTGCATGTAGTTCCTATAAATTCAGCCTCTGTGCAAGATGACTGTAGTCACTGGAGTTACACCAGGTCTAATTGGCCCTCACGCCTAAGCTTTAACCATTAGACCCTTATAGGCATCATGTGTCCTGTGGCATATACACTTACTTAACTGCAGCTCAATCCTAAGATTTGTTGAACACTCACCACTGATTTCAGTGAGACATATGGGTAATTAGCACTACATAGGCTGAGGGCCTCAGAATTTAGGGTGCAGATTCAGGGCTGGCCACAGGGGGGGAAGGGGGGCAATTTGCCCCAGGCCCCGTAGGGGTCCCCACAAGAGTTTTTCGGGGCCCCTGGAGTGGGATCCTTCACTCGCTCCAGGGGCCCCAGAAAACTCTCATGGGGCCAGGGCCCCCAGAGGTTCTTCTGCCCCAGGTCTTTGGCAGCAAATTGGAGGCTGAGGGTCCTTCCGCTTTGGAGCAGAAGGACCCCCCGCCGCTGAATTGCCGCCGAAGCGGGACCCGGTGCTGAAGTGCCGGGTCTTCGGCGGCAAGGGGTCCCCGCCACCGAAGTGTCCCAAAGCCCGGCGGTAGGTCCTGGAGTGGAAGGACCCCCCGCTGCCGCATTACCGCCAAAGTGGGGGCCCCCCGCTGCCGAAGACTCCAGGCCTCCTGATTCCTCTGGGCAACTCTGTGCAGATTTTGCCTGTTGCACTGTTGATTGGCATTGTATGGGTGTAACCAAGAGCCATATTTGGCTCCACATCCTCTGTGTAAAATTGATTTTGTGCAGGAAGATTACAGGGAAGTTTACATGTAATAGGGAGGACATACAGCACAATAGCCTGCTGTCATCATGAAGAAGACAAAGGCATTTTGAATTATAGAGAATTTTATGAAATTGACATTCATAAAATCAGAGTTTACCTGTATAGAAACTGGCTTTTCTAGAAGTATTTTTCCTCTCTCTCTCCCACACAAGCCCAGGAGAGGAACTCAATTTTTATAATTTTCCCTTTAGCTACCACTTACAAATCTGCCCAAACTTCTCTCCACAACCACCTTTTCCTGTATATAGACAGCCTGCATCTTTTTCTGACCTCTCATGCACTATGACATTTTACATTTTTTGGGAAAGATAATACATTTTGTAAATTACTAAAATATTGAGGCTCAGAACATGACTTTGGCACACCTTTGATATTCAAGAAGGATGGAAAGTTTCTGCACCAGCCATGCTCTAGTCATTTTTTTAATCATTACTGCAGCCCTATCTCCCTTTGTGTGTGTGATGGTTTACTTTGTAAAAGCTGTCTACAGTACGTGGAAATGGGATGAAAAATAACAGTGGTCTAGTTATGAATTTCCCATGGATCTGAACTATCTTCCAAAGCAGTTTGGAATACAAATTTTAAGAGGATACTTTGAGGTAATATCTTAAAGAATGCATGACACTAAAGCACCTATAAAATATTGCATGCAGAAGGTCACTTTATACAATAATGTGGCCCATCATAAGCAAGGGACTATGACCTAGGAGTTGAACATGAGAAGCCAGATTTTCAAAGAAGCTCAGTTTTCATTTAGGCACCTCGGCGAAGAAGTCAGACTTTCAAATATGCTCAGCACCCAACCACTCTTACTGAATATAATAGTATAATAGGTGCTGAGCAGTTTTGAAAATCTAGGCACTCTTATAGCTGTTTAAATGGGAGCAGAATAAAACCCAGTTTGAGTTTCTGATCCCAGACTGAGTTTGCAGGGCTGGTAGTCAGAAAAAAAACATATCTTTCCAGCTGTAAGATGGGCACAAACAAAATGGAATAAAAGAGAAAATAAACATGAACTCTACAATGCCTTTTCACAGGATCATTTCATACTTTGAAAACAGCTTCTTATTGTGATGCTGTGCAAAAAAGCCACCCAACAGGAAGGAAAAAATGTAGTTACAAACAAGCTAAGAGAGACAGGAAGAATGAAAGAAAAGGGCATGGGGAAAAAACAGTGTGAGGAGCTGGAGTGCTAAAGAGAACAAAAGAAGTGGGGAAAGGGACTAGAAAGAAATAGACAAAGAAGAGTTAAAATATGAGGAGAGAGTAAGGGAAACGAGAGAAAAAATAAAAGATGAAATGAGAATGCACAAAGAAGAAAAGAAGGGGAGAAAAAGAAAAACAATGACAAGAACAGGACAAAGAAAAGCAAAGACAGAAACAGAAAAAAATAATTGAAAATAGTAGCAATGGGCAAGACCTTCCTACAAGCTTTCTTAGTCCCTGTGTGGGCTACCTGCATTGCACCTTACAACACAGAAGGGAGAGTTCTTTTGAAGTGGCAGGCAGCGGGTATGCAGGGAGCTTTGACACCCCCCCCCCCAAACCTAGCACCTCTCGAGCTCATAAACATGGCTGAGACAGGGTGGAGGGGAAAGTAATCTGTGGCAGGTAAAGGGGAAAGTAAGTGGGGAAGCAGGGGTTGAAGTGGGATTTAGAGTCCCCGGTCTGCTCCTGGGACAGCATGACCATGCGCTGCCCCTTACTCAGTGCTAGCGATAATGCCACAATCTAGCCTTACCGAAACAAATAAAGAATAGAAAATGGGAAAATAAATTAAATATAGAATATAAAAAAGTGCAATTAAAATAGCAAGAAAAAAAATCAGAACCTCTAATCCTTATTTACAGATGTGCAACTGAAACTGAAAATGCAAAAACCTCAGATGGGAGAACTACTTGTTATGTTTTCCTTTTAAAGAGATAAATTTATGTGAATTTATGCTCCTGGTAGGTGCTGAAGTGACAGCCTTGAAAAATTACATTGTCTCTTCCCCCCCACCCCATTTATTGCATTTTTAATTTTTTTGAAAAAGAGTTTGCCTGTGAGGTTTATCTATATAAACTGAACAGCAAAACTTCAAACAGCCTCTGAAATCAGCCTCTGAAAGTAGTATGTTGCCATTTTCTCTGATTTCTCTCATTTCTAACTTTAGCAGATCTTAACAAGGGTCATTTAAACACACATAGATCACCCAAGCCTGGCATAGCTGTCAAACTATCTTGATCCCCTTCACCTCCCCAGAGTACATTAGTTTTAAAGAATTTAATTTAATCCTTCAATTATATATTATAAATTCCTTTGCAGACATCTGAATAATTAGTATCTGTTGGATTTGCCTTTCAGAACAGGAATTACCATGCCAATCTCACACTGTACCCACACATCAGCCATCATCCCAAGGGGAGGAAGTTATCCTATTTGGGACTGAAGCTGGAGCGCCATTTGTACTATTTGTCAGTTAATATCGGATTATTATTTTTCTGAACATTGAGGACTTCTAATCTTACTGTAGCTGTGTGTGACTTTACTATTAGCATGAGGGATTGAACCTGTGTGTTGGAATCTTAAAGCATATAGCCCTGTTGCCTGAGTTCTGTGAGCAAAGGCTGTAGCAGATTTATCAAACAGTATACATGGCCCAGCCACCATTAGAGAGGAACAGAAAGTCACACTCAGTAGACGTGGAAGGCAGGGCTCCTAAATAGTTTCTTTTAAGAATTGCAGTGTTGTGCCTCCCCAGATTAAGTCATTGGTATATCTGAAAGTGGCCTTGAGTAGCATTCCTCTCCACCAGTGGGAAGTGGGCCTGCAGCAGGAAGTCAGGGATGGAATTTGCTTCCAATTCTCTATCCAACAAGGACTCTGGGACTAAAAGAGCCAGCTCCCCTTTCTGCCCACCAACTACTGCGTAATCAATCAAGGCTCACTGAAGGTAGAGATGCTACTTTTATACTGTGGCCATATGCAGTGGGGATTCTATATTTGGAATAAGCAAGGATACACACACACTTACTTGCACTGACAGGCAAACAAATAGGTTCTAGTGCAAACACAAGATCTCGGCTTTCTGCAGGAATTTCTGGGTGAAATTTGGAGGTTAGACTAGATAATCATAATGGCCCCTTCGGGCCTTAAAAATCTATTAATCTATATTTCACAGTTTCAGGGGAACTTTGCCTGCATACCCTCCTCCATGGTGCACTACATGACTGCCTAGTCTGGTCTCAGGTCTAGAGCCATCACCTCTCTCTGGGTTGGGATTCTTGGCCCCCTCCCTTCTGTCTGGAGGGTTTTAAGGCTGCACAGGGCCCTTTCTTCCATGGTGATATCCCTAGCAATTCAGTCAGCCTAGCGGCCAGTGCCTGTGCTTTGCTTTCTTGCCACAGGCTATGAGCTGGGTATTGCTAACAGTTGCAAGTTACCACACAACTCTTCCTAACCAAGTACATTCATTCTTAAGACAAAAGTATTATAAAGAAAACATCATAAGGACAATAAACAGATTTAAACACACACTAAATCTACCAGCAGTCATCCATCAGTCTTATGGGTCCCTAGTAGGCTAAATTCTTTCCAACCCTTCTGTAATCGTTGCCCCTCCACTCCCTTCGACGGAGTCCTGTCCAGTTGCTGGATCATAGAGAAGGCCCTGAGTCAGTTTAAACCCAGACGTCTCATATCAAAAGCCCATTCTTTGTCTGCTGGTTTCAGGAAAAGCCAGTTAGAATGAGTATACATGAGCATCCCCAGGGGAGTGTTGCCTCTCTGGAGGTGTTTAGAACCTGAGTGATTTGTTTTCATCCCCCTCTCCCTCTCCTCACCCCACGTACATCTAGTCCTTCCCAGAAGACAGAGTCTGTAAGATTGCAGTGGCTGGTCCAGAAATTAGGCTGGAATAGCCACTTCACAACATCTCTGCTGTAATTTCACATCCTAGAGCAATGGTTCACAAACTGGGGGTCGGGTTCACGAAAAGTTACAGGGGGTTCTTGGAAAAAAATTCCCTAATGGCGGACAGAACTGTCCGTAGGGACCCCGAGCAGCACAGGCCAGCAGCCCAGATCCTTGGAAACTTCCAAGAGCTAAGCAGATCAAAGCAAGAATATCTATCACACCGAGGAGATTTAAACTTCAAGACTCCTTTTATGAAATAGAAAGGGAGGTGGATATTTTTTGTTATTTTTAAAACGAAATAGGCTGCTACTGTTGTTTTTAAATTATTATGAAGAACAAGTTTAAGCTTTGTTGTAACGTGTGTTGTTTGCCTGGACTGCTCAAGACCTGAATGCTTGTGTAGGAGGAACTCTTTCAGCTGGCTTCTTAAATAAATCATGCTGTTTCATATCAGTTACTCCATGATGAAACACAGGAGCCAGAGGTGCCAGTATGGGGGGCGGGGGGCGACGAGGGTCACGTGGCGCTCCCACATCAGCGTGCTGCCCCATGGATCCCTGCCCTTTTTTTCCAGTGGCCCCTGTGGGTCCCCCCACTTTTCTGGCTTTGCCCCCCACCCTTTTTTTCTACTGGCACCTCTGATAGGAGCCTTGTTTTATAACAGGTTTAATCAAAGGTGATACAAGCTACAAAAGTGAGATCTTGGAAGAGTGTTGCCATTTTCATAATGTAATAAAAATACTGTAATGATAAATAATAATTAATAAATAGTGTGTAATAAGCATGTCATAAAAACAAATGTTATATTTCCAAGATCAATGCTTTTATAATTTATGCTGAGGTAAGGGAGAAAATCCCTGGAAATATTCATTTTTAGGAGGGGGTTCACAAGATTTGACCTTTTAGTGAAAGGGGTTCGTGGGTTGTTAAAGAGAACCACTAGCCTAGAGGAAGTATTGCTCTATCCTTTCCCCTATGCAATCTCAGACTGCCCAGCCAAATTACTGGGCATTAGAGGATCAATTTCTCCTTTAAGGATTTCAGTGGGATTAAATTGTATATAGTTCTTGTTGGACCCCTCTGCACAGAGGTGAATTTCAATCATAGTGCATACTACAGACCCATGCTGTACAAGTCTCACTGGCATCTTTGCAACACTGTAAGACTTAGTGTTACTGTAAGATTTTAAGACTTGCTAATACACTAAATCTTCATTCAGAAAACCTGAGAACTCTGGAAATCATCAGCAGCACCAGTTTCTTACACTTTCCAAAGTGAAAAGAAATGTTTACATACTGCCAGCTCCAGTTATAGCTATGACCCGTCTGCAAGCTGAAAAATTAACAACTGATCAGACTAGCGACAGAGTAGAAACAGCTTCAGGGTTCAAAGTGAAAAACAAAGTATGTATAAAAAACACTTTAGTAATAGGTGATGAAGGTCCCACGTGAAATGGGGCCATTTCAGTACCTGTGTAATTTATACCCAGCCCCCTTTTCAGAAGGTTCCGAACTTCAGAAGTATGGGTGATCACATATTCCCAATGGTTTAACACCCCACTATACACTAAAATAGTGGGATGACATCCCACAAACTTCAAGAGATTTATCTGTTTATAAGGGCAAGGTATTTCACCGTACTGCATCGAGACAGAATTTTACCCTGTGTTAAGATTACCTGAAGTACTTTTATTTCTTTTGTAAACAATCATTTTTCTGATCCCCTTTAATCCAGGCACCAAAGGATGAACAGGTGAGCAAATTTGCCACTACCATCAACCAAAGCAGAAAGCGAATTCCTATGTCAATTGTATAACTATGTGGGCAGATTTCCAAAATTAGGCACATGCAAATCAACTTGCACTTACCTAATTTATGAAAGCTAATACCCAAGTCTCCACCTGTAAATCAGTTATCAGTATATGCAAGTAGCCAGTTAGGCACATTTGGTATTTGCATGCATAGTTTAGGAGCATTTAATGAATGTACACAATTGCATATGTTCGCTTTGACAATATGGATCAAGCATCATAGAAAATTTGGTGCACGTAGCTATGATTCATTTTGCTGTAATAAATCTGCCCTCCCATCTGCTAAAGGACTGTCTGTCTGCCAGTCTCTGAGACAATCCAAAATTGAAGATCTTACAGAGTAAGCTACTTGGGGCTAGGGTTAGGGGTGGAGATTTTATGTTTGTTGTTTGTATTCTTTATTCTAAAATAAAAAGTAATCTAGACTGAAATGTACATGTTTTTCTCTTTGTGAATGGAAAACAGATGAGAGAACTTAGCAAGGTTGTATGACATATTACTGTATTTTATTTATTAAAAATGCTATGAAGCAAAGAATAGGAAAAAGGAAGGTTTTATTATAATTTTTCCCTGAAGAAAGAAAAAAAGGATTAAAAAAACCCTACAGCTATGAATTACACTTGAAATACTTGTGCCCATAATTGCTGGGGGAAGCAGGGCATGTGTTATCCCACTTGGGCAATGTATTTTTTCTTTGTTATTATGCCATTATTGTGGGTTGAAGAGACCAAAAGATACCATGGGAGGACCACTGACAGTGGGAAAAGGGAAAATAGAAACACTGTTGATCTAGCTAGGCAAGCAGAAAACATGGGCCCATGTGGCTGACAGAAAGAGAGGGCAATAGGTTCAGAATGGATGTGCTTTCATCACCGTAAACTCTTTGAGGAAGAGACCGCCTCATCCTTTGTTTAATCTCAGCGTTTCTGGGTAATACTGTATTGCAGCATTTCTCAGCCTTTGCAGATTGGTGACTCCTTATTCAAAGTAAATAACGTTCATGACCCCTTTACCTATAGTAGAAAAGCAAGAGTAAAACACGGATCAGTGATAACAATGCTAAGCCTATATAATTTATTTGCGAGTATGTTTCAAGAGACTATTTGACCTTAAAGGGTAAAGATGTGCAGAGCATGTAGGAGGGAGATTTTCTTTGCTTTGGTTGTAATAAAATTGTCAATTCCTGACGATCTCCCTGATTCTTTTGTCAGCACACAACCGTAGGGCTCATGACCCATCAGTTGAAAACATCACTGTAGTATAAATGTTAAATAAATAGTAATAATAAGGGTATATTTTCTGTTGACCTGTGTATTTTTAATGCTTGAAGCAATGCACTGTTTAATAAAGAGAACTCTTTTTTCACTTAACCTCACTGATTGTTTTGATATATGCAGAATGGTACAGATGCAATCCAAATGAATATGTATATTCTTGAACATGTTAAAATGTGCTTTTCTCATTCAAGATCACCATTAGGGTGCTTATAACAACATTTGCCAGAAGAGCAATGATATACATACGATTGCCAGGGCATAGTATTCCTATTTCAGGTCATTGCAAATCAAATTAAATATGCCATAATAAATGCATGTTTTTTCTTTCATGTATCTCTTAAAAGTAACTTCTGAGAGAAATGGTTGACAAATAGGAGATAGAATAAACAGGGAAGGGAAGAGAACTGATTTGGATAAAATAAAATCCTTCACTTCCTGCTCCAAATCTTTTCTCCAAATTCAGTTGAACCCCAGCAAACACTTTGGCCTTGAAAAATAAGCTAATAGATCACAAATCTGCATCTGGCTGTTTTCCTAAAGGGGATGAAATCAGGTGACCTAGTGGTTCTTTTTCACATACCTGAGGAACTAAGGGTGCCAGGTACTAAATGGTTGTCCTGTATCACAGTCATCTGTATCCTACCAGTGAAAAATCTGTTGCAGGCATGACTGCTGGAACTGTGTTGCTGAGAGCTGAGCTGCTGCCTGTTCATAATAGAATTCTAACGCTGTCAGGTCAGCTTTGGTGCTGGATACAAAAATTTAAAACTGGTATGTGCTATACCTGGATTATACATTTGCCCTTTTAACAAGGAGAAAGAGCTTTGCTAAAGTCAAAAAGAAGATTTGGGAATTAGGTTTCACTCCTGTGATCCTATATATTTCACAACTGTAGGCAGTGGTTGATAGGTGAGTATGTTACATAGCAAGCACAGAACTCATTACACATGGGCAGACCTGCAGACAGTTTTATATATATTAAGAATATAAATATAATATGTGCTAATATAAATATTTTGGGGGCAGATTCTCTTCTGCATCAAAATCCACTCAATGTAGAAGAGCGTAGGTATGATAGGGAACCATAAGCTGGTTACAAAACCCCAGTTATGTGGGTTGATGTATGCCTGTCCCAGCATAAATTAGAGCAGTCTTGGGGCCTCAATAATTTATGCAGCTGACTATGAATTGCAAACAAACAAACAAACAAAAAACATTAACGTGAATGTTCATAGAAAGCAAATATAAATGGTTGGGAGGAATGATATGCCAATTCGCTGTTTTTATTTGAACAAATGTTTGTGAATACTTTTTGAAAGAATTTGCTAAAACGTATTTCGGAATTAAATGGTATTCAGATAAAATAACAGGTTTCAAAAGTCATCATTTTGGAAGACTTATAGGCCTACAGCCTGAGATGTAAACATTAGACATTAGATTGGACAGATACCTCTTCTTAGCACAACTATTTGACAAAAAGTGAATTTGTAATTGGTGCTGCTTACTGCATTCATTACAATTTTTGTCGTGAGACTGAGGTATAACTTTTTCTGCTTCATCTGTTCTGTGAAAGGTAATATAAACAGTACTACTCTGACCTTTTTAGCATTCTGTAATTTGATTCGCTTGCCATTCCTATCCTCTCGTGTTTACAACCTCAGCAACCTGTGACTGGAATGGACAGTCAGTCAAAACACCAAATACTGAAAAGGTCAGAGCAATAAAATTGGCTACGTATTCTTTTCAGGACATAACGAGTATTTAAGTCTTGATACCTGATTCTGCAGACAAATTGTCATGAGGCAAGGAAAAAGAGACAATCTTGTTGTCTTCTCAGGACAACAGTCATGACAGGAAAAAAACAACAATGGAAAACGAATGTACACTTATATATGAGTTATCTTCATAAGAGAATATATGTGATGTAGTTGTGAACAAAAACCAAACCAAGGCACATAGCACTCTTTTAATTTCATTCTATTTAAAATCATAATAAATTCAATAAAGTGTGTTTTCAAAGTCTTCTGGCCTTTCAATTATTTTTCCTCTTCACTTCAGTTGAGTGGATGAGTAAATGAGGTGGGAGCTGTGCAATTTATTAAACCAAGTTTGTTGGGATGGAAAATCATTATGCTGTTAATGCAAAATATTTGCATTGGACAGAGCATTCATAATAAGGGTTTACATATTTGTCAAGCCGTGCAGCATATTTCATAAAATAATGTTATTTACATTTTGTGTTTATGTACACACATCTACTGCACTGAGACAAAACAGTGCTTGATGCTTTTTCCCTGGCATTTTTTAATATGAGCATCAAATAGTCTCTTTCCTATAGTATGTGCAAAAAAGGAGAATCCATCTATTAAGTTAGATCTAGGAATAGTCTTTTTCAAATCTCTCAAGAGGACGTCAGGACATCCTTTTTAACTGCATGCATCTCTTATTCTTTAGAGACTGCAAGTATTGTGATGGTAGAATGTCTCTGGGGAGGGTAAGGGTCCACTAGGCTATATAAGTGAATGGGAATCCTTCCACTGCCTTTACATGAGCTTGACTGAGGCCCTTATAGTGACCGGTGTTGCTTTCATTCACCAAGAATGCTAGGGATGTTATTGTTAGGTATAGCAAATTTACTGTAACATATTTGACAGGATATATGTGACCCATTACTCATACTTCAAAATCCAAAAGCTGGCAGTCTACCAACACAGTTAGCAAATTCTCAGCAATACAGAATACATATTAGAGATTTTCTCCTTATGTTTTAGGTTTATCCTAAATTGATTACTAATTAGCTCAAAAACATACATCACACGTGTGAAATTATATGACGTTCACTCCCTTCAAGTATTATAATTTGTATAGTGAACATGATGGGTTACATAAAAATACAAGTACACACAAACCAGCTCTTGAGCTCTTTGTAACAACACAACCTGGTCCAATAAAGGACATTGCCTCACACACTTTGTCTATCTAATATCCCGGGACCAACATGGCTGCAGAAACTGTAGAAAACTAATATGACATATATTTGAACAAGATGAGTCACCTATATGTATTTACTTCCCAATTCTGCCACTCTTACTCATTGGTAACAGTGTGGGCCTACTTGTGGAGTAAGGGACTACTCAATGTAAAGGGAGAATAATCTGGGCAGAAATCCTGGGGTGAAGTCGGTGGAGTTCGGGTTTCACTGTGGTTCTTATTTATTTTGGTTGATTAAATGCACCCAACAGTACTCTGAATGCACACAGAAACTTTGTAACTGCAAATGCTAATTAAACCATATGTCCAAAATTAAAAGCTTCTCAGAGTCTCTTCTGACAATGCTTCACACATGCTGTTTTTCTTCACCTAAATTTCTTTCACCATTCTATATATTTATTTACCCATCCCCAGAAAAGGCCTGGAAGAACAAATAGGTTTTACAGCTTTGATCTGAAGGTACACAAATTAGGGTATAGTCCCCACAGTCAAGGACTCATAATTGAAAATGACCTGCCTCCAGCCCTACTCAAGCAGTGAGCTGGGCATTAGATTTGGCCTTTTGTGCATATGCTTAATAATAAACCTACACATCACCGCACATTGCACTGCAAAATAATTATGCATGTGTCATAATATTCTTTCCCCACTCTGAACCTTAGAGTCCAAAAAATGAGGTACTAGCATGAATTCCTCTAAGCTTAATTACCAGCTTAGATCTGATACGCTGCCACCAATCAGGACGTTGAGTGCCTGATAAACTCTGGTCTCCCCAAAACCTTTCCTGGGGACCCCCAAGACCCAGACCCCCTGGATCTTAATACAAGGAAAGTAAACTCTTTCCCTCACTATGGCCTCTCCTAGGCTTTCCCTCCCTGGGTACCCTGGAAGACACTGGGATTCAAACTCCTGGAATCTTACACACAGAGGAATCTCACCCTCCCCCTCCCCATTTTTTCCTCACCAGAGGCAATACAGATTCAAGCTCCACTGAATCTAAAGCAAAGAGGACAATTTACCTCCCTCCTCTCTCCGGAGAGAGAGAACAGAGATAAACACAGAGAGCAGGTTTTCCTTCCCCCTTTTTCCTTTCTCCACAAATTCCCTGGGAGTGCAGACTCCTTCCTTTTGCCTTTACAAGGGGAAAAAAAATTCAGTCCTTTACAAGAAAAGTTTTTTAATAAAAGAAAGAAAAAATAAGAAATCTCTATAATTTCAAGATGTAATATTACAGGGTCCTTTCAGCTTATAGAAACTGGAGAAAAAACTTCCTTCAACAGAAATACATTTAAAATACTTCCAGCAACAACACATTTGCAAATAAAGAAAAAACAATTAAAAAGACCTATACCGCCTTTCTACCTTTGTACTTTACAAAATTGGAAATAGAAGATTAGAAGCACTGTAGGTACGTGTTGTCTACTCTCAGAAACCAAAGAGAACAGCAGACAGAACAAAGGACACACCAAAGCTTCCCTCCACCCAGATTTGAAAGTGTCTTGTCCTCTGATTGGTCCTCTGGTCAGGTGTTGCAGGTCACTGTTTGTTAACCCTTTACAGGTGAAAGAGACATTAACCCTTAGCTATCTGTTTATGACAGCATGAAGAGAAGCTTACTCACCCTTGTAGTAATTGAGGTTCTTTGAGATGGTTGTCCCTGCAGGTGTTCTGTTTCAGGTGAATCTGTGCCCCTGGGATTGTAATCAGAGAATTTCAGTTGCAGTGCCTGGTTGGGTCACAGATTCACTGTCCCTGTCTCATGCCACCTCTGGCAGTTACATAGCGCTGTGTGACCAAACCCCCTCCAGTTCCCTCTCTACCACAGAGTGTCTGGTGCAAAAAATCTGAAGTAGAGGGTAGTGGAGCACCCAGAGGGACAATCATTTTGAAGCACCTCAATTACTGCATAGGGTGAGTAACCTTTTATTTTTCTTTGAGTTGTCCCTGTGGCACTCCAGTTTAGGTGAATGTACAGCAGTGCCCCTTAGTGGAAGGGAGGGCCTTCAGAGTTGCAGTTATGGTGGATGATAAAACCATAAGTCCAAACAGAGCATCTGATAACAAGTGCTGCTTTATGGCGTAATGCTGTGTGAACATAGGGATTGATACTCAGGTGGCTGCTTTGCAGATGTACATCATGGGCACGTTGCTGAGGAAGGCTATCGAGGCAGAGTGCTCTTGTGGAGTGTGTGCAAGTCCCTAGTGGGGGTTATACCTGTTGATAACGATAACATAGGTCAATGCAGCTGGAGAGCCATTTGGACAGCCTTTGTTTGGATATGGCGTCCCCCTTAGATGATTTTATGATGGAAAGAAATAATGTTGGGACTTTGTCTTCTCAATGTAAAGTGCATTGGACATCCAGGGTGTGAAGCATTTTTTTCTGGTTCATTCTCATGGGGTTTGGGGAAGAACGATGGGAGACGGATGGGCTGAATAAGGAAACTACTTTAGGTACCCTGCTGTTTATTTCCCACTTACAGTTCTGGAAAAAAACATATGCTCAGTGCATCTGCAGTGGTGTTTTACCATCTTGGTAGGTAAGAGGCTGAGTTGTCGATGTTGTGGCAGATGCACCAATTCCATAATTGCACCACTTCTATACATAAGGAGTGTGACCGTGCCCCTCCTTGACAATTTATATAAAACATACAAGCCACATTGTCCATCAGCACCTTTATGGTCTTGTTCCTGATCATGGGTAGGAAGTCTGAGCATGCTCGTAGCTCCAGTAGATTTATGTGTAATGTTGATTCCAGCAGCCTTGCAGATGCACCCCTCCCCAACCTAGCAGAGAAGCATCCATTGTGAGTATCATCAATGGAGAGGTCTGTGCGAAAGGAACTCCTGCGCAAACGTTGTGTGGCTGAGTTTACCAGTATAGAGAATTTTTTACTTTGCTTGGCATCATAAGGTGCTTGCTTATACCGTGTCTGTGTGGTATGTACACTGTCCTGAGCCAGCCTTGCAGGCATCTCATGTGTAGTCTGGCATGCTTGACAACAAATGTCATTACTAACATATGGCCTAACAGTTGGAGGCAGGTCCTGGCTGATGTCTTTGAGTTGGCTTGCATTATAGCAATTAGATTGGAGTGGTAAATCTATGAGCAAATAGAAAGGCTGTAGCTTCCAGAGAGTCTAGGTAGGCGTCGATGAACTCCAGTCTCTGCACAGGTGTGAACATTGATTTTTGTTCATTTATTTGTAGACTCAGCTATGTGAAGAGAGCTACTGTCTTTGGGGAGGCTTCTAGTGCCTCTTCTTGAGTCAAGGCTTTAAGAAAGCAGTCATCCAAATAGGGGAATATTATGACCCCTAGACTGCAGATGTAAGCTGCTACCACCACAAAGACTTTAAAGAATACCCATGCAGCCGCAAACAAACCAAAAGAGAGAACTTGGTATTGGAAATGATCTATTCCGAGAACAAATCTGAGAAACTTCCTGTGTGAAGGATGAATCATTATAATGAAATATGTATCCTGGAGGTCGAAGGCTGCGAACCTTTCTCCTCATTCTAGTGCTGGAATTATCATTGCTAGCATGACAATCCCGAACTGTTGGGTCTTCACAAATTTGTTGAGCCTTCTTAGGTCAAGAATGGGGCTCCATCCTCTGTTGTTTTTTTTCTGGGTTAAAAATAATGGGAGTAGAGACCCTTCTCTCTATGTTGCATTGGTACTGGTTCTATTACACCTAGCATATGAAATGCCTTCTGTCACAACTGGTGTTCATGAAAAGGGTCCTTGAAGAGGAATAGGGAAGGAGTGTGAGGAGGGGGGATGAAGGTAAATTGGATGGAATAGCCAGTCTTTATGATTTCTAATACCCATACCTCTGATGTGATGTTTCACCACACTGGGTGGAATGGGATCAGATGGTATCCACTCTTTTGCAAGTGGGTGGAATAGTTGCTGATGTCTGCTATATGGGGAAGAGGTAGGATAGTTAACTATTAACTAACTCACTAATTGGGCTCTAAAAACTAGTACGTATATACTCATTCATTAGCCCATTCATTTATAAGCTGACCCACCCCAAGATGGTTATGTAAAAATAGCAAAAACTGTATAACCCTTTCATAAGCTGACCCTATATTTCAGGGGTTGGCAAACTTTGGTTCCTGGCCCTTTAGGGGAAGCCACTAGTGGGCCTGGATGTTTTGTTTACCTGGAGCATTCGCAGACATGAAGCCACTCAGCTCCCAGTGTCCATGGTTTGCCATTCCCAGCCAATTGCGCGCCACTTCCTGCAGCTCCCATTGGCTGGGAATGGCAAACTGTGGCCACAGGGAGCCGAGGGGCTCCATGCCTGCAGACACTCCAGGTAAACAAAATGACAATGTATTAGATATTCAATTCAATGATTCCATAGAGTTTTAAATAATCAAATTTTGGTGTAGACCCATTTATAAGCCGATCCCTGCTCTTTGAAACGTCACTTTTTTACCAAAAATATTTGACTTATGAATGAGTATATACAGTACTCTAAAGGTAAAACTTAGGCTAAAGATAAAATGCAGAGGTGCTGCTGATTGCTCTGTTTCTAGCCAAGAGCGGTAGAGAAGGAACTGGGTGAGAACGGGGGGTTGGTCACACCGTGCTAAGCACCAGAGGCAGCACAAGACAGAAACAGTGCATGTGTGACCCAGACAGACACTGCTGCTGAAATTCTCTGACTGCAAACACAGAGACACAGACTCACCCAAAGCAGAGCACAGACGGGGACACTCCTTGAAAAACTTCCTTTACTTACCACCTCAAGTCACTCTCATCCTACACAGTGTGAGAATGGCTTTTGCCCTGACACAAACTCTCTGTTTTTTCACAGGCCAGGACAGTAGTATTGGATAACTGTTTTTCTGCTGCCAAGGGATCTCTCACATAAAGTACCATAAGGACCTCTTATTCAGTCTGTATATAAGGCTGTTAGGAGAGTGGAGGTCATTGTGTGCTAATATATTTTCAGTATGCTGATAACATCCAGTTTTATTCTGCTACAGTCAAATGCATTTTCCAGTGACTATACATGACTGGGTGATGGATGAGAACAAACTGGCTGAAGGTCTGTTATAAGGTGATGGTGGTGGGTTGGGTAAAGTTATCACAGCCCATTTGAAGATGCACATCTAACATTTGTGAACAAAGTCTGCAATTTTGAAGTCAGGCTAGATTTCCTGCTGCATTTGGATGATCAAACAGGATTAATAACCTAGATGGCTTTCTTTCATCTGTGTCTGATAAGGGGGTCATGGTCTTTCCTTTAGGATAAAGATTTTGCCACTAAGATTCATGCATTTATCACCTCTATATTGGGCTACTACAATGTGCTGTTCATGGAGCTACATCTTCAATCCATTCAGAAGCTGATGCTAGTGCAAAATACCTCACATTGCTTGATATGTGGAGTGTTTGCCATCAGCACATTAGACATGCTATTCATTTTTGGGTAGAGTATAAGGTAGTGCTTTTAATATACATAGCCATAAGTGTCCTGGGAGCTTCCTACTTGAGAGACTGCCTCTCACCCCATGCTGTAGCCATATTGTCCCAGTTGATATTAGCAGAGGTTCTCAAGCTGGATCCCCCTTGTTATAAAAGTGTGGGGCACCTGGCAAACTAGTCCTTGTAAGGGGCTTCTTTCCATTTGATTGTTCTGGAAAAAAGCTTGAGTGTATTGACCTCCTAGGCAGGCATCTGTTTTTGTCTCCTGAAGATAAAAATTCTGATTAATTGCAAAGTGTAGTGCGAGGAGTAGGGTTTTTAAATCATATTGTGTCAGTTAGGGAGATGGTCATTGAAAAAATCCCATCGACTTCAGTGGGAGCTGGATGAGACCTTTGATGAGGTGTGGTAGGTTTTTGGGGAAGAAGTGCTGCTATTCTGTAGAGTTAGTCCAAATGTTTTTGCCAGAACTGTGTTCCATGGGAAAATGCAGTTTTGTCAGAAATGAAACATTTCATAGGACTTTGTCAATTTTGGTGGGAAAGTCTAAACAAATGGTTTTGTTTCTGTAATATCAAAAATATTTTGCTTTAGTAATGCCCAAACACTTTGTTTTGATAAAGTAAAACTGTTTTGTTTAGACTTTATCAATTCAATGTGTTTTCTTTTGACTTTCATATTACTTTAAAATATTAATTGTAATAGAATATTTGATGTATATGTAATATATATTATAGTTAATATTTTATACTATATTCTGATGACTATATTTTGAGATCTAAACAAAAGATTTTTACCCCATGGATTTTTCCAAATTTACATTTTATGGAATTTCTGGTTCACAAGAAGTTTTGACTTTTCATTCCAATTCAGAATGACAAAATTTGAAATGTTGATATTTCCTGGATGACAGCAATTCCATTTTGTCACCAAGTTTACCACTTTGGATCAGATACATTTCTTAATTTTCATGGTATTGTGTTTTTAAATATATGTCTAGGATACCAGGGATGTTTGGTATGGATAGGGTTTTGTTCTTGTTCTCTTTAAAACTGAAACTGACAGAAAGAAACAAACAAACCTGACTATCAGAATGAAAGTCTGATGGTAGACAACCATGTACACAACCAGACAATTTTGATTTTACACTCTTTTGTGTTGACAACATTGTCTTCCTTCCTATGCTGTCATTGATTCACAAAAATCCTTTTCCCCAAGCCATCAAGTGGATCTGGACTCACAAAAGCATTTAGCAAATGATATTTGAGCTCCCAAAAATAAATGCCAAATCAGCATTGCTGTTCTAATTTGTTGTCAGTGCCTCAGTATACACAAGATTTATATTAATTTGCCTGCCTTTTCATCAGCTAATTCTCAGTGTCCAGGGGTGGAAAGAACCTGCAGAGCAATTTCAGAAGTATTTGGGTGGAAGTGATTGAAAACTCTAAACTCTAAAATGAAATTTGACACTTTCCTTTTCACTAGAGTATTGGAAAGTGGTGAAGTAACCAAAGAGGATTGGGAGCTCCTGAGATACACCATTAAAATACATGCATGTGTAAAATCTGCCCCTGGAAGTAATACTAAATTTCTGGGAGGCCTATTTTTCCTTAATCCTTTTAATTCTTTTCAGTTCATCTGAGTTTGAAGGGGATGAGTATTATGACAACTATAACTACTGCTAATAATTTACATTTAAAAAATACTACAGCTTCCATCCACAAATTTCAAAGTGCTGACTACAAATATAGGCCCAATCTCAATAGGTCCAATCTCAAGCCCCATTAAATCAATGGAAAGGCTCCCATTTACTTCCTTGGACTGTGGCTGTTGCCCCTAAATGAGATAGGTAAATGTGTTATCCCCATTTTACAATTAATGGAACTGAGACACAGAGAGGGTAGAAACAACATTTTCCAAAATGGGTGCCTGTAGTCACCAAAATGCATATTTATGCACCTATATTGGGAATTGGGCTTCCATTCCTAACTACAGCACTTAATCATGAACTATTTGCCTAATGTGACATGTCCAAAGTGACACGAAAACACAACTGAAAAACCTTGACATATACAGTATGTTGTTACTTATGCATATGTAGCACGATTGTTGTGTAAACAGCAGGGGCCTGTTCTCATTCCAGTCCCTGTACAAAACTTCCATTGAAGTTCATGGCAAATGGATAAGCCAAGCAACTGCAGCAGGAAGCTGTACATTAGCAATGGCTCTAAGAGATCATAATTAGGATTGTTATTTCTTCCTGATTATTTTTTTTTAGCAGTTTATATCTAAAAGTTAAAAAACCGAAATGCATTATATAAGTTTTATTTACAGAAAGAATTGATTAGCACTGACAATGTGAAAGTGCTCATCCTTTACTCCACAAATGCTCCTGTTCTAGCAAAATGTCAATTATAATTGATTGTCTGGCAAGTGTATCCCCCTGCCATTAAAACAGAGAAAGCTACATGTTTTGCCTCAAGCTAAGAAAGCTGACATTTTGACAATTCTTTATATATTTGACCAGAGCAAAATGTGTAGGGTTTGTTTTTTTTTACACTTAACAAGTAATGTATTTTATTCCCTCTTTTTTAATGATAACGTGCTTTCATCTTTGTTATAATAATCAATTTGTTGGAAATGCGCCATTATGAAGGGTGTTATTGATTCATAGTACATACAGAACACAGACAACTGTGGTTAGTGTAGATATGGTGTTACCCTTAACACTCTGATTTATTTTTATCTTGCTGGATTCAGATTCTAAAACTGGGAAAAAGGAAAAAAAAAGCCCTCAGTTTTGTTGAGGTACTTTGTTACTGCATTACAAATCAGCATTTTAGGGGTAGAGTTTCAATATAAGGCATAAAAGCAATATGGTTTTGTCTTATATTTATGAGCCAAGAATGTCAACACAATCTCCATGCAGATTAGGGCTATTTTGCCACAAAATCTCTTTTTAATGTGTTATTTAATTTTTTTCTCTGTTTTGTCTTATATGAAAATTTGACTTTGTACTCCAGAGGGTATTTAAACATTCTAAAACTTCTAAAAATCCTGCACATTTGATTCTGATTATAGCATACATTTTAAGTAGTTGGCAAAGAGAAGACATTTTTGAAGCCAGCCCATCCAGATTTCTTCTTGTAGCCTGGTTAGTTATTCTGCAGCTGCACTGATGGGAGAGGACACAATATATCCTCAACCACCTTATTGTCAAAGAAATTCTTTGCAATCCAGTTAAATTTTATCTGGAATCAGATCTTGAAGAGCATATTGCAATGATTGGTTATTCATTGCCAGCAAGTCATACCAGAGTTCTTTATAGGCATACAAACAAACCCAACAACAACAACAACTGTGGGTATGTTTCTCAGCTGGTGTAGCTCTATTGGCTTGAATGGAAGGACACTGATTTATGACCAGTAAGGATCTGGTCCATTTTCACTGCTGCTACTTTTATTGACCAATGGGTATTCATGCTATGCAATGAGAAAAGCAAGAATCTACACTGATTCAGTTTTCACTTAGTTCATTATATCAGAGAAGAGAGAGAGAATTAAAGTTCCTCTCCTTTCATTGGAAGGAAAATCAAAGTGAATCTTGCTAATATTACAAAGCGTTAAAGGACATATTGTAATTATTGGGATTGCTCATTGCTGGTATATACCAGACCCCTAAGGAGCCAATAGTCTGACAGGTGTTCTACAAGTTGGAGGCAAGCACTGCAGGTGCTTCAGCCACTGTGTGTTATCCAGTACACATATGTTACCCAGAGCAGTAATATAAGAGTTGGGAAGTTACGTTAACCAAATGTAGTTATCCATCCATGTCAAGTAATCAATAACACCTTGCATTAGCTGAAGTAAGCTCTGACTCAAGTAGACAGGAAATCTGTCAGGATCAGGGCATATGAGTGTTTTTCATAGCAGCAGATAGGGAGTTACTCTCAGGGGCTAATTCTGGAAAGTCCCAGAGGAAAAAGGATAACATATGTAAATGTTCTATCCTGGAACAAACATAGAAAGTGCCTTCAACTCCTTGGTACCTAGAATGTATGTGTTCAGAACAAAGAGATAAAGGGTAGATCATAGTACCAGAAAAACAAGGTAGAAAACAGATTAGTTACATCTAATTTCAGATGACCTATATCATACCTTTTACATGTAAACTGGAAGGATATAAAGATGATGGCTTTCGGGGTGTAATTTTTGGAGTACACCCTCTATGTAATGTGAATGTAACAATGCTACATGAGATGGCTTTCCAGAGACTGGTATCATCTTGAACCTCTTTCCTGTACTAGATTATTATTGGCCTAGCGCAATAAACCTGATATTGATTTTTTGATCTCTTGAATATATTTCATAATGAACCATGTTGGGGGTTGGTTGAGTGATCCGGGCTGACAGAGCTGCTTAATGGTGATGCTCCAGCATATAACACTTAAGGGAGAGAGTCCAAAGGTCACTTTTCCAAGCGGCAATATCCCAGGATAGCATCGACCCATGGTGAGAATCCCAAGGCCACTCCGTCTATCAGCTACACTTCAGGGGTAGCATTGCTCAGTGGTAAGAAGGGTAGGAGAAGCTGGGCCCACTCTACTATACTGGATTCTGAACAATGCACCCTGATACAGGGTTCAGGTCCCGATAACCCAAAGTATGTTCCCTGGGTGACTCCCTAGCCTCATTCCAGTCTCTCTGGCATTGTCTCGGGGTTCAAGGTGGGGTCCCTCTTGTGTTTTATTTGATTCATCTCCAGAGGGTGCTCTACTGGCAACAGTGAGTTGTCCCCTTTGGTTCCAGTGGTCAACTGGCTTCCTGTGGCACTGCCAGAAGGCTTGACACAGCTGGCTTGGAGTCCTGGCAGCTTCCCAGCAGGCAGCTGTTGCACTTAACTGCTCTCCTCCTGAGTCAGACTAGACTGAGTTAAGCTGCTCTCTTTTGAATGCTCCTTTCAGTGGGAGCAAGTGGGTATGGTCTCTTGGGCCCAGAGCAGTTCGTTATCCCTCGCTTCACCAGTGCAAGGTGGGTATATCCTGTAACAAACCGAAGTGTGGTCAAGCAACTGACTACAGTTTATTAGCATGTGCCTTGTAGGGGCTAGTACTGAGTGGATTTTGGGGCCCACTAGACAATGGGTAAGCGAAAAGGTATTTTACAAGGGCTGGCATAAAAAGGAAAGTTTGCAAATACTCTAGGCACAGAAGCATAGTCAGCTAAGAGTTCAAAGAAAACAGCAATTCTTGTCTGGGTTCACAGGGTAGTCCAATCGAAAGTAAGGGTGCTTCAGGACTACTACCTGGGATGCCCTCTTCAGTCCACTCTATTCAAGTAAATAGGAGTTTCCAAGCCAGGCTCAGTTAGTATCTCTCACCGGGACCCGTCAGCACTGGCTCCCTGCCTAGCCATTGCTTCTCCCCCATATGTCAACATAGGCCTGCACCCACTTGTAAAGTCCAGAAGTCACAGAAAGTTCCACATGTGGTTGTGCATACAGTTCCCTCTACATTCAGCTTCTGTACAGTTCCAGGCTCAGCATGTTAGGACCACTGCTTTCCAATAGAACCCAGACACTCCCTAGATCAGAATCTTTCCCCTTACCTTACATGGGGAAAGGGAAGTGCTATGGAGACATGGCTGATGGGAGTTGTAGTCTCCTGCTTAGCTGCTCCATTGCACTATTCTTGTTGCCATAGGGGTCAGTGCAGTTATTTCCTCTGAGTTTAACTGGATTACAATGGAAAGTAATGGAAATTTTTCAAAAACTAGCTGCTAATATTTGTACTTTTTCTCATCTGAACTGTTGAAAATTGGTTTAGTTCCTCTTCTAATACATGCAGTACTTCATAAAATGATATTAAGCTTTCATGCACTATTTTTTATAAAATGGGTGTATGTGATACCCTGAATAGATTGTGCATTGAGGTAGAATCTCTTCTCATTGCCTACACCCATGGTAACTGTTATTTAATATTGATGAGAGATATGCTTGCACATTGATGGTGAAATCGTGGGCCTACCGAATTCAATGGCAAAACTCCCATTGACATTGGCTAGATTTTAGTCCAAGAGTTGAACATGCTTCTTTGCAATGAAAAGCAGGTACTGTTAAATAGGAAAGTATAAAAATATTTCAGATTGCAATGTGTTTTGGGGAAGTACCACTTTCTGTAGGAGTACTTCAGAAAACTCAAAATATCGTAGAATTAAACATCCATGGTACAGATGGGGGTATGGATAGTAAAGTGCAAGATACATATTTACTGGTCTCTAAGGCACTCATGATAAAGTCTCCAGTTATTTCCAAACCTCACCAGTCTAATTCTGATCCCATCCCTATCTGCTTTGAATTCTTTATATTCTGAAACTCATATTACACACACACACACACACCCTTTTATACATGTCTCAAATATTCACAGAATTGATTTAAGGTAATCATATGTTTGTCATATTTTTCTTTCTCATTATGTGTACAGTAATGGCAGAAATAATTCATTGTGACATAGTGTCTAGTTGTACTTTACAGTGGCCACATATTTCCCTAATGGCCTTGAATACGAACGTTCGTTTAAAAATCTTTTTGTGGTGATTAATTTAGGTGTCTATTAAACAAATAATTCAGGCCATTAAGAGTCTCATGCTGACCATTAAAATGCTGGCAGTGACTAATGAGCATAATCTGGTCCTATGTATATTGGATACAGTGTATTTAACTTGGTATGTCATCAGGTGAGCAATTTAGATGGAGCTAGCCCAAAATTAAAACACATTCAACAAGGTGTTTGAAGTTCATCTTCTAACTGTAAACTCAATGGCCATGTTCTGGCTGCCTTTTGTCAGGCATTGACAGCTCTATGGCAGTGCACAATGAATCATTTCACTTCCTCGCGCATATGAATAATTGAAAGAAATGAGATATTTCACTCTCCCTTTTCTTTTGTGCAGTACATGGAAGGATTTAGTAACAATGTTTTTTGATTATAAGTAATAAAACGTAGGATGAATATGAGGAATATTGTATTGTGAGGACTATTCGAGGGTGCCATGCTGGGTCAATGTGAATGAAAGCTTGTACAAAAAAAGGTAGAGGCAAGACTTAAACGTCAATGCCATAACGGTGATGTGACAGGGTGCTCTACTCACCGCTGGTCTGGCACCTCCTCCTGGTCACTCTGGAGATTAGCTCTTGAGGTTAATGCTCCCTTCTATGGTTTTCATGCCATCGCTCTGTCTCTTCCTCTGCTCTGCAGACCCCCTCTCATTAAAGGAACTGCAGCGTTCTCTTCATGACTCAGACCTCCAGCCAGGTCACTCAGTGTTCCCTCCTTTCAGAGCAACAAAGTCCCTTTTCCCTAGCAGTCCTAGGCAGTCTTCCCTCTCACTGCCCAATGGTGCCATTCCGTCAGTGGTTGTTAGGGGAACCCAGGCCTGCCCTCTGCTCTGGATTCCAGTTCAGGGACCCTCAGCTCAGCAGTTCTGGGCTTTCCTTGCTAACTGCTCCTTTTCTAGACTGCTTCCTTGACACCTGGTTCCCATTCTCTTTCTAGAGGTACCACCTCCAAAACCCTCCACCCTCCTCCCAGGGAATTTCTGCTGACTGCCTTCCTGTAATTTTTCCCAGCAGCCGCCATCTGTTTCCAGCTACCTGGATTTATACAGGCCCAGCCTATTCCTGAACAGCAGAACCTGCTTCTAATTAGTTCCCTGCTCCCTGGCTCCTCCTCTAGGTGCAGCCTGTGGAGTGAATTGGCCTGCCTGGCCATCTTAACCCTTTCCAGTTCTGTGTGGGATGAACACCCTGTCACAGATGGGCATAGTCGGAGAACCTAGACAGCTAGTTTGTAAACATTTCTCCATAATGAGGGAGTCCCCTTCAAAATGACTTAGGCAACTCATAGTCTGTGGATTTTTTTGTTTTGTTTTCTTTGCAAACAAAAAAAAGGGTAGGGTGAGGAAGGAGGAATTTTTTTTTAAAAAAAAGCAAGCATTAATGTCATGCTTAGGATATAAAATTAAACACTCAAAAGATCAGGAAACAAAAACAAAGTTTCTGAGACGCTAACTCTGCCAAAAGACTTCAAAGTGATAGAGAATCTACCACATCTTTAATTACTCCATTACAACTATTTGGCCCAGCACCACACTGGAATTCAGAATATCAGCTTTCTATTTCCAGTTCTGTCACCCCTGACATACTGTGTGACCTCGGGCAAAGGACTTCACCTGGCTGTGCCTCTATTTCTCTTTTGTCTGTCGGTCTTGTCTATTTACTCTATTTTGGGAAGACTGAGTGCTAGTCTAATACAAATAATGAATAAGAATAGTCGTAACAGAGTAATTAGGGATTCTCCACCACTTGACGTCTTTAAATCAAGACAGGCTATCTGTCTAAAAGATAAACTGTTTGCAGTTGTGTTATTAGTCATGTTGATCCCAGGATATGATGGACACAAGGTAGATAAGGTAATATCTTTTACTGGTCCAATTTCTGTTTGTGGAAGGTACAAGCTTTTAAACTGCACAGAATTCTTCTTCAGGTCTGGGGAAAGAAATAAGAGGGTTTGAACTATATGGAAATTGGACCAGATAGTTAAGCATTAGAGGGTAAGTCTTCTTGGCATGATGTTTTCTCAGGAAGTAGATGTCGCTGGTTAGCCTGGCTTCACAACTTTTGCTTCCTAATGTAGAAGTGACAAAATGATTTCCTTTTCTGTTCCCAATTAAATTTAAAATGTGTTTTAATAATGTATGTATCATAAATGGAACCTTAAAATATGGTAATATTTCCCATGTGGCAAGTTAATACTGCAGAAGAAACCTTATTTAGAATTTCATTACTTTTGAGGTCTTTACTTTGTGAGCTTGACATTGAATTAGAACAATGGTGGTGGTAGCTTTCCTGGCCTTAATACCAATAAACATTGAGCCATTTAAACATTCCTTTGAATAAACATTCTATCAAAGGTTTAATACACTCTTACTGATCCTATTGAAAAAATTATTTTATTTTCTAAAGTGTCAGTTTGGGAGCAGTATATGGTGCAGTCACCAAGTGACAATGTAGGTTAGTGAGTAATGAATATTTACTCTGGACTCAGGTCTTGCTTCCTTTTCAAAGGTGAGAGTTTAGATGTCAGTCACACAATACCCAGATATAACATGACATGATATAACATGAATTTGAATATAACGCAGTAAAGAAGTGCCCGGGGGGGCAAGGTTGCGCACTCTGGTTGATCAAAACAAGTTTGATATAACGCGGTTTCACCTATAACACAGTATGTTTTTTTGGCTCCTGAGGACAGCGTTATATCGAGGTAGAGGTGTATTTATCGTCCTTAGTTCCAATTTCAATGAATTTAGCATCTTCAGCAATCTGTTACAAACATCTTGCTAAATTTCTATTTCATATTGTTTTTTAACTTCTGATCTAAAAGGATCACAGAGTTTTCCTGTAGCTTTTATCAGGCACAAAACTCAAATGTGTTGTATTTTTCCAAGTGCATCTACATTTATGTTGCCATTCATCATGGGAGTGATATGTGGAAATAACCCCATATTTCATTTTGTTGTATCCCTGCAGTAGTAATGGGAACATCTTTGACTCAATTCTCTACTTTAATGGAATTGTAGTTACCCTCTGTCTTGAGGTTTCAAAACTCACTTCATGCTCACAATAGATGATGCCAACTATTGTTTATTATGCTATTCAAAATAAAATATTACTTCAAAAGCTACACTATTAATACTCTGCATATCACCTGTAGCCTGGGTAATTTTGGCACTGGAGTTCTTTGACATCCTTACACATCGATCTGAGATAGTCCAGAGCTGAAACACAAGGGAAGAATTCCGGTTTTAAAGCAAATAACTTAATTAAAAGTATATGAACTGCATACCAAATATTGATATTTATTTAAATAATATCAGAAGGATAAAGGTGAATCTGAAATTTCAGAATAAAAAAGAATGTTATCCAGGCATTAAAACAAAACAGAACCACTCTAGTTTGTTGTACTGAGAGACAACAAAACCAGAAAGCTGTTAATTTTGCTACAATCACAAAATGACAAATATACTCCAAAAAGACTAGTGTGGTATATGCACAGTAATTTTTAAATGCTGCAGAGACACTTGTTGTTTTATAATGCTTTAATTTTCCACTAAACAAAAAACAAACATGTAAAGGAGGATTTATTTGTAATACTGCATCAATCCTACCTGGAATAAACAAGACAATATATTTTTTTATATCCACATCTGTAATCATCCACAGACAGCTCCTCAAGGGAAGAGTTTCTGCTTGTGTGTAAGTGCACATGGCTCCAAAGGAATTGGTTAGGAATTTGGCAGTGATTATCACAGCAGCCACAAGGAAGCACTAAAACAAAAAAGATTCATTAGATTCCTAGAGAAGTAGAGCATCACTTGCTCCAAAGGCATCACTCCTGGCAAAGAACTTTTTTGGCCGGCTGTCCTTGAAGTACTTGAATTCCAAACATTGTAATCACATGAAGTAGTTGGCACTTGAGTGTCCCCAGAACTTTTCATCAGACTCTAATTGGACATCATCTCAGAGGAGAGAGGCTCCTGATTTAGCAGAAGCCTCATCAGAAATCCATTTGCCACAAACTTGCAATAAATTACTAGGTGTGATTCATAAAAATCACATTAAATATTTCTTTAGGGTGCTATTAGTACCTTTTCTTTGTGCTTTAAGAAACGAAACATAGCTCATTTTCATCCCAAATCAGTGGGCCAACACGATTATTCTAATAATGATGAGGCTTACGTGAGCCAAGAAAATGCCTACCTTTACCAGCAAATATATAGAAACACAGTGTATCATGATCACTGGAACTGGAGTCAAAAAGTCTGTTACTGACAGACCACCTGTGGAACAATAATCATGGAGAGTTAGGCTGGAAAGAACTCGGCCACATGGGGTAGAACTCGACCACAGACCAGTCCACAGGGTTTAATAAAGTTTGATTTATTCATCTAAACTTGCATTCACCTTCATATTTTGTCAATGAAACATGGTGGCAGTGGCTGAGTTGTAGGTCCTTTGAAGTGCAGCACCTGGCAGCATGAACCATGAAAGCCCAGTGGAGCTCTGCATTTTGCAGACACAAACCTAGCTCAGCGATGGACCCAGTGGAAGGAGAAGTTTGAGCTGTACCCAGAACTCACCATATAGGAGGACAACAATAGCAAGAAAGTAAAACTGTTACTTTACCTTACTGGGAACAAAGCAGAGGCGTCTGCAGCACTGTGAACTACTCACCTCTGCCTCAAGCTTTACAACAGTCCTGAGAATCCTGGGGAACTATTCCTCCCCAAAGCAAAACAAAATAGAACAGTGATACAGATTTTTCACTAGAGACCAATCTTAAGAGAAGGAGATAGACCCCTACGTTACTGTCTGACACGTATTGGCTGATACATGTAATTTGGGGGACTTGACAGACTCCCTGATTTGAAACAGGATAGTCTAGGGTGACCAGATGTCCCGATTTTATAGGGACTGTCCTGATTTGGGGGTCTTTTTCTTATATAGGCTCCTATTACTCCTCACCCCCTGTCCTGACTTTTCATACTTGCTGTCTGATCACCCTAGGATAGTCTTTAGCACTTGAGTTCACCACCTGTGGGAGTGGCTGCTCTGGGAAGTGATCTCACAATCAACAGATGCTTAGACATGGAGCTATAGGAGAAGCCACAAGAGAAAGGATGAAAGTCTTGGGAGGCAAACAACCCCAGAAGTACATGCAGTGAGACAACAGTGAAGGAGAGCAGGTGACCAAGGTTCCATACTCATAGTGAAATGCATTTTCTGTGGGAGGCAGTATGAGATGGTAAAGGAGAAGTGCCTGTACTAGAACAGCGCAGAAAGGAAGGTGACAAGTTGAACCATTTTAGCAGCATGTAAGAGCAGGGGAAGGTCCCATAAAGTTTCAATTAGGCTTGTACAAGGGCGAGTGGCACACAATGATCACAAGTTAACTTTCTCTCCTTGAGTCTGAGAGCATATCTGGTTCAGGCTGTTGGGTCAGATCACTTTGTATCAATGACCCGACCTCTTCATTATTTATCACTCCACCAATATTTGTCTCATCTGCAAAATTTATCAGTGATGATTTTATTTTTTCTTCCAGGTCATTAATAAATATGTTAAATACTACAAAGAACTGACCCCTGTTGAACCCCACTAGGAACACACCCACTCAGCAATGATTCTCCATTTATAATTAGATGTTGATACCTTTCATTTAGCCAGCTTTTAATCCCTTTAATGTATGCCATGTTAATTTTATATCTTTCTAGTTTTTAATCAAAATGTCATGAAGTATCCAGTCAAAGTCTAAATATATTATATTGACACTACTACCTTTATCAACCGAACTTGTAATCCCATCAAAACTGTATCAAGTTCATTTGACAGGATCTATTTTCCATAAACCCGTGTTGAATGGCATTAATTATATTACCCTTCTTTAATTCTTTATTAATCAAGTCCCATAAGAGCCACTTTATTATTTTGCCTGGAGATCAATGTCAGGCTGACAGGTCTATAATCATCTGGGTCATCCCATTTACCCTTTTTATATATTGATGCAACATTAGCTTTCCTCCACGCTTCTGGTATGTCCTTGGTGGTCTGAGACTTATAGGATAGAGGACACTCCTGCAGTGTGATTCCTTGGGGTGAATTGGACTTGAACACTCCTATTACAGATAGCAGGAACAATCTAATAAAATACAATGAAAGCACTGGAAAATATGGCCTCGTAGTAACTAACCCAGAAAATGACAGATAGTATCAAGTCAAGTTTAGGGTGGTGCCTGGTAGGCATCACAGGCTCCTCTTGGGGAAAACAGCTATGCAAGGGTGCTGGATCAGAATTTTATAACTGCAGTGCAAGAAGCATAAGGGGGAATCCCATGGACAATAGAGACAATTTTAAAAGCACAATAGGGTGTTTTCAAAAGAGATGGGTGTCTCAAAGGAAATCTGTGACTGATGTAGACCCTACAGTGGAACCTGTGTGCTCACCACAAAGGAGAATTCCAATGGCACTACTTAATTCAGTATGAACTTGAATGTCTGCAGTATGGGGGTATCACAGCACCTTTAGAAGCCACTGCAGCCTGCGTAATGGTGGTAAAGACACTATCAGGCAGATTATACCTCTGCATAGACCCAAAGCCACTAAAATGGGTACTACCCATTACCCACAATTGATGGCATCTTTCCGGAACTTTCCAAAGCCAGAGTTTTATAGACTGTGAGGTGAGGAAAAGGTTTTGGAACATAAGCCTGGATAAAGAGTCCAGCATGCTGACAATTTTTGCAACATCATTTGTTTGCTACAGATGAATATGCATTCTGATAGACATAAGCTCAGCTGAGAGGTGTTCCAGAGAAGATTCACTCAAGAACTGGAAGGACTGCCTACGATGAAAATAATGGGAGATGAAATCCTCATTCTAAGTCAAGGGAACATTGATACAGAAATTGAATGAGAACATGGCCAAAACTACAGACTTGTCTCCAGAGATCCAGGGCCAAGAACATAAAGCTCAACCCTGAAAAACATGTGACTCAAACAGTGTGAGGTGACATACAATGGACATCTACTCACAGTGGACAAATTGAAAGCAGATCCCAACAACAGCAAGGCAGTTAAACAGTGGATGTGACAGGGTATGGGTGCTTCATAAGCATGATACATTTTCTGCGCAAGTTCTGTCCACATCTGGCTGCTGTAGTGGAACATGTATGTCAGCTTATACAGTAGTATGTTAAATGTGACTGGGCAGGTGCCCAAGATCAAACATTGGACATATTGAAACAAATGATCATGGATAATCCTGTCCTAGAGTACTACCAGACAGGAGAGCCACTGGCACTTCAGTGTGATGCATCAGAGAAAGGATCTTTTTCAGGAGCAGCCAGTCACTCATGCCACAAAGCCCTGTCATAGACCGAACAGGGTTATTCCCAAATAGAAAAAAAAAAGGCTTTTAGAGTGGAGTGATTCCACCAGTACACCGATGGCCATCTTGTAATAGTGCAAGTAGACCCACAAATCCCTAGAGAAAGTCTTTGCAAAGCCTCTTCTTAGTGCAATGCCTTTTGGTGCAACCCCAGCACTGCCAAGTAGAGATAAAATATTATCCAGGATGATTACTAGTGTTCACTGACATCCTGAACAGGGCATAGATACCCAGGATCAGTAAATTAGGGGAAGAGGATCAGGTCATTGACTCCATTAACATGCTGCACTATCTTTCTCTTTCAAAAGCAAAGTTGATGAAAATCAAAGAGGCAATGGAAAAGGGCATCTAACTACGGGTACCTGAGATAGCGACTAGAGTGGCCAGAGGACAAAAGTCAAGTACCAGTAGAAGCAGAACCACACTTTCAGAATGAAGATGAGCTGAGCACATAGATTCATAGTTTGTGGACAGAGAGCTGTTGTCCCTGCCTCATTATGTAAGGATGTTATGCAAAGAAATACATGTCTAATAGCTGGGCATTAGCAGCTTTCTTAGATAGATTTGAGAATGTGTTTACTGGTTGAGAAAGAATACACTCCCATTCATTGATAGAAGAGTGTGACACCAGTCAGTCATGTGATAACCACCATCAGAAAAAAGACTCTGTTACCACATGAGCTCCCCTCCCAACCACAGGAAAAGATAGGACTGACCTTATTTACCTTCCAGGAAGAGCAGTACTTGCTTACCATGAACTACAATTACAATTTTTGAGAACGTGCTCCCTGTACAAGAAGCAAATCAGTGATTGGCAAACAGAAGACCTGCTTTGTGAGATTTGGCGTTCCAGACACGGTACTCACTGACAATATACCCCAATTTGCATCAGAAGAATTCAAGAAATTTGCATGCAAATGGGAGTTGGACCACAACACTTCGTCTCCAGCATACCCAGAGCGTAATGAATGGTAAGATGGAATCACTAGTGAAGATAGCTAAAAGTCTGTTACACAAGGCTGTGTATTCTGGTTCAGACCCCTCGTTAGCATATTTGGCACACAGGAGTTCTCCAATATAGGGGTGCCAGCCCAGGTATTAATGAGGAGGACTGAAACCCTCCTACCAAGGAAGGCAGACCTCTTGCAGCCAGGAGGATGTAGATACTGTTGAGAGCAGATTGCCAACAATCAGAGAAAGCCGGTACTAGAGTACAACAAGTCAGTTAAGCAACTACCTGGAGACAGGCACTCCTATAAAAAACCAGCCATTAGAGCGACACGAGAAGAAGGAATGGACTAAAGGAGCAGTGAGGAGTGAAGTGGCCTCCTGGTCATAGTAGTTGACTAAACAAGAGGGACAAGTGATTTGAAGGAATAAGAGGCACATACAAGCCATCAGACACAATACCCAGAGATACCCTGCAGAGATACTGAGATAATCACAGAATGGAGAAACAATGAGCCATCTGGATGCCAACCCTATAGGGAGGGAGAAGCCTCCACATAAAGATAGTTTGCTAGACTTGGAGATGGATGACAATGAGACAGAAATAGGTCATTCCCAGTGTGATCACCTGTTGAGGAGCCCAAGCTATCTCACAGACTGTGTAACTGTCTGAGTCTGTGGTAAAGAAGAGAGACTCCAATTCAGCTATATGCTAACAACCTCTGGCTGAGGTGGGAGTCTGGCCATCAGTTATTTGTTTTTAATATTTATATTAAATGTTTGTAAAATAGATGTAATGGTTGATCTGTCATTCCTCAGGGTATAATGTGGACCATTGAACAGCTGTGTGCCCTTAATTTTCTACCCTGGTGTGTCTTTTACACTCGTTTGCTGTCAGAACAGTCATTCCTGGCCTGCTCACACAGCCTTCAGCATGGAAATTCAGTCCCAGCTAAATACATGAGTACTTTGACCAATCACTCATGAATTACATACAGGGCCACACCTGCAAATTGTTAGTCCCAGCCTCATTCCCCCAGAAATGCATGTCTTGTACTGCTGAGTACTCTTCTGACCCATACAAGCTTCAAAAAAAATGATAATGCCCCAACCTTCTTATCCTAAATGGAGTTTCCCATATACTCTAATGCAAACACACTGGTTAAAATAAAACAATACATTTATTAATCACAGAAAGACACAGTTTAAGTGTTTAATAGTGATGCATAAAAATCAGGATTGGTTACAAAATGAGGAGGAGGGATAGCTCAGTGGTTTGCACTTTAGTCTGCTAAACCTAGCATTATAAGTTCAATCCTTGCAGGGGGCACTTAGGGATCTGAGGTTAAAAAAAAAAATCAATATTTCGTCCTGTTAGCAAAAGCAGGGTGCTGGACTTGATGATCTTTCAGGGTCCCTTCCAGTTTTATGAGATAGGTATATCATCATATATTATTATTTTTATTATAAGAAATTAAAAGGGTAAAATGCAAGCTAATACCTAACTTAACAAGCTAAGTGAACTTAAAAGCAAAAGGGTTTATCACACCATACAATGCAGTAAATTTCACAGGCTGGGTCTCCTTTGAGTCTGTAACCCCTCCCCCTTAGTTCACTTCTTTGAGAATCATTGATATCCTGAGCACAGCCGAAGGAGTAAAGAGGTGAGTTGGAGGCCACTGTCTCTCATTTTCAGACCACTGTCTTTTCTTTGAGGATTACCCCAAGCTGTGGTGCAGGCAAAAAGCAGTCTTTTGTGGATGGGAAGATTGAATCATCTTTATGATTAAATTTAAATTTGTCTTTCACACCTTCTCATTGCTGGAGAATGGCTACTAAAGCTGGTGAAAGCTCTTTAACACCATGCTGGGGTGTAAGTGTGCCTTTGTCTCTGAAAAACTGGTTTGCGTCTGCTTTTCTTAACCTTAATGAATGTTATAACAATGGAATACAGCAGAATCTTATAACTTCACATACAGTGTTGATTCACATATTTTACCAGGACAATAATGTTCAACAGTTTTCAAATGATACCTCACAAGGCATACTTTGTACAAAATTTATCATAGCCTTGTAAAAGTGGTGAACATACTTGTATAGGCAATGACAATAGGGAAGATACATCATGAGCAGTGTAACTTGAATCTGAGGGACAGTCTTCTCTGAAGGGACTGTTATTGATGAGACACTAGTGGAATGGGGAAGGCAGGGAGTTAGACTGGTAGTAACTCAGCCACACGGACAGAGCAGTACACACAGTTTAATAATGTTTCACTTGTTCTACTTAAATTGCATTCTGCTTCACTCTTTGCGAATGAAACACACGACTGCACACCAAAGAAGTGAAAATGGAAAAGCAACCATTTATAATAGAAAACTGGCATATTCTCAATTCAGAAATTGGAATCTAAGCGTAGCATTATTATCTGTTGACTAAAAGTCTTGTTAGGGAAGTGATGAGCTAATAAAACTATACATGGAAAAATTATAAGATATTAATGCTCAGAATAAGTCAAAATATACTGAGTATTAGAATCTAGATATGTGTGTAGATAGTTTAGTTTCCTGAAAACAAAAGCATTGAAATTCTGGCCCCATTGAGATCAGTGACAAAATTCTCATTGACTTCAATAGGTCCAGAACTTCACCAACCATGCCAGTTTCACCCAAGTTCGGCTAACAACTCCTCTGTCACTGAGAATAAATGAAGAATAAAGACGGGTTAGCATGTGATACAATCAGGACTGGTGCTAGGGTTTTGAGCGCGCTAGGCAGATGGCAATTTCGCCACCCCGCGCGCTGGTCCCGCGGCTCCGGTGGAGCTGCCGCAGTGGTGCCTGCGGGCGGTCCACCGGAGCTGCGCGAGTAGCCGACTGTCCGCAGGCATGACTGCGGCAGCTCCATCCAAGCCGCGGACCAGCAGACTTCCCACAGGCACCACTGCGGCAGCTCCACGGGAGCTGCCTGCCGCCCCCTCCGGTGGCGCCCTGACCTAGGGGACACCCTGGGCTGCCGGCTGCCACGGGGGCACCCTGACCCAGAGGACACCCTGCTGGCAGCTCAGACTCCCTCTCTGTCCTAGCAGCAGGGCTGCTCAACCATTTTAAAAAAAATTGGGGGGCGCTTTTTGGTGCCCCCAAATCTCAGCACCCTAGGCAACCTCCTAGTCCGCCTAAATGGTTGCACCAGCCCTGGATACAATGAAGTCACTCTACTGAGATATTTTTGACATCATAAAAGCAATCAAATGAAGCTCAAATGATTTATGATGTCAGTGGGCTCCTGAGGTGATATTTTTTTTCTACAAAAAACAAACAAATGAAACTTAGAGAGAATCTCATAGGTATTTGTGATGAAGTAGTCTGTGTTGATGTATTTCGGGCTGGGGTGGATATCCTACCTGTAGCTTTCCGATTGGCAGACCAACATTTCCTTGCTAAAACAGCCCCTACACAGGGCTTAAATGGTGAAGAATATCTTGTGATATGACACCACACTTAGGCTTTCATCTTAAGAGGAGGAAATTACATTTTAAAAGAATTTATAGGAAAGTGTTTGTGCAATATTTTAAATCCTAAACTCCCGAGTCAGTTTATAAGCAGCCAGAATTCAAGCCTAACTCCCATTGCTTCAGAGAGCAAATTATCTGAATAAGGACTGAGTCACAATTCACTAATGGCTTTAGGATTTAGCCCCATGTTTATGTAATATTGTTAAAAGGAGAAAGAGAGAGAAAGGAGGCCTTATGAATTTGACAAAAATCCAGATTGTGTACTTAGTTTATCATCTGTTTTGATGTGAAATTTTAACCCCCCCCCTTGGTACTAGGGGACATAGCATAGACCTAACTTTTATCCCACCATAAGGTAAAGTTTATTAAACGAGAAGTAGTGCTGAGCCTGTATTATTAAATGCAGTGTGTCTATTTTTCTTATGGATAGTGCAATGCTGTGCAGAGGCCCTCATTATACAACTCAGGGAGAAGCCTAACCCAGATGAAATATGGTAAGTACATCACCAGCCCATTGGCCTCCAATAATCTACTAACAAAAACACTGAACCAGCCAAGAAACAGGGCAACGTGTTTTCGTGCTTTATACTAATGTACTGTAATTAAAATGTCCTTGAAATGGCAATTTCCTTTGTACACGAAGAGAGAAAAAAATCACCTGGATGATTCAGACAGATGGTCCTGAGGAGTAGCTCTTTAAAAATAGTTTTTCATGTGGCTCAATAAGACCTGCCAGATTTCGGAAGAGCAGTTTAGTGAGGAAGAAAGACTTTCCCAACTTTGAGGCAAATTGAGCGGTAGGCAAAATGTCCTCACCCTCTCCAGAAGGTTGTCTTATTTCTCAACTCTCTTGGCTAGTCCCACAGTGATTCTTAGTGTTTAAAATTCTGGATTTAAAATGACAGGTTAAAAAACCTGGCCCTGAGGTGTACCTGAATTGTACAGAGCATAGTGAATGCAAAGGTGGCATAAAGCTCCCTGCTGTACTCCTCTCAGCCTACCACAGCTGTGATCAGGGCTCCACCCCGCACACCGGGTCTCAAACAACCTCCTGGTGACCCCAGGGCTGTTGTAATTTATGATGAATGTAAACTGACCTGAATTGCAAAGGCAGCTAAGGACCAGTGCAGCATTGGAATTTCCTGGCAGCGTCCTTTTTCCTTCTAGCCACACCCACATATCCCTGCTACAGCAAGAGCAGAGACGGGGACTTGTATGAGAGCCTCCATGACAGCTCTGCAACACTGGAGGTGCAGGCTTATACCAAGAATATGCTCCTTGGCTGGTTATTCTGACTTTAAGCAGTATTACTAACCCAAGGTATTTCTAAATCACAAGAATTGGCTTTACATAAGAACATAAGGATGGCAATACTGGGTCAGACCAAAGGTCCATCCAGCCTAGTATCCTATCTTCTGACTGTGGCCAATGCCAGGTGTCCCAGAGGGAGTGAACCTAACAGGTAATGATCAAGTGGTCTCTCTCCTGCCATCCATCTCCACCCTCTGACAAACACCATTCCTTACCCATCCTGGCTAGTAGCCATTAATTTACTTAACCTCCATGAATTTATCTAGTTCTCTTTAAAAAACTTTTATAGTCCTAGTCTTCACAACTACCTCAGGCAAGAAGTTGCACAGGTTGAATGCGTGCTGTGTGAAGAAGAGCTTCCTTTTATTTGTTTTAAACCTGCTGCCTATTAATTTATTGGGTGGCCCCTAGTTCTTATATTATGGAAACAAGTAAATAACTTTTCCTTATTCACTTTCTCCACACCACTCATTTTATATACCTCTATCATATCTCCCCTTAGTCTCCTCTTTTCCAAGCTGAAAAGTCCTAGCCTCTTTAATCTCTCCTCATACGCGAACCATTCCAAACCCCTAATCATTTTAGTTGCCCTTCTCGAACCTTTTCTAATGCCAATATATCTTTTTTGTACAGATAAGGAGGCCACATCTGTATGCAGTATTCAAGATGTGGGTGTACCATGGATTTATAAAAGGGCAATAAGATATTCTCTGTCTTATTCCCTATCCCTTTTTTAATGATTCCTAAAATCCTGTTTGCTTTTTTTGACTGCTGCTGCACACTGGGTGAACATTTTCAGAGAACTATCTCCCTAACATCCTCAGCTATAAAGACTGAAGCAAAGAATTCATTTAGTTTCTCAGCAATGACTTTATCATCTTTAAGTGTTCCTTTTGTATCTCGATCATCCAGGGGCCCCAATGGTTGTTTAGCAGGCTTCCTGCTTAAAAATTTACTTAAAAAACATTTTGTTATTAACTTTTGAGTTTTTGGCTAGCTGTTCTTCAAACTCCTTTTTGGCTAGTCTTATTATATTTTTACACTTAATTTGGCAGTGTTTAATGCTCCTTTCTATTTACCTCACTAGGATTTGACTTCCACTTTTTAAAAGATGCCTTTTTTATCTCTCACTGCTTCTTTTACATGGTTGTTAAGCTAAGATGGCTCTTTTTTAGATCTTTTACTTCGTTTTTTTAATTTGGGGTATACATTTAAGTTGGGCCTCTATTATAGTGTCTTTGAAAAGTGTCCATGCAGCTTGCAGGGATTTCACTCTAGTCACTGTATCTTTTAATTTCTGTTTAACTAACCTCCTCATTTTTGCATAGTTCCTCTTTCTGAAATTAAATGCCACAGTGTTGGGCTGTTGAGGTGTTCTTCCCACCACAGCAATGTTGAAAGTTATTACATTATGGTCACTATTTCCAAGTGGTCCTGTTATAGTTACCTCCTGGACCAGATCCTGCGCTCCACTCAGGACTAAATCGAGAATTGCCTCTCCCCTTGTGGGTTCCTGTACCAGCTGCTCCAAAAAGCAGTCATTTAAAGTATCGAGAAATTTTGTCTCTGCATTTCGTCCTGAGGTGAAATGTACCCAGTCAATATGGGGATATCTGAATTCCCCCAATATTATTAAGGTCTTTATTTTGATAGCCTCTCTAATCTTCCTTAGCATTTCATAGTCACTGTCACTGTCCTGGTCAGTCAGTCGATAATAGATCCCTACTGTTATATTCTTATTAGAGCATGGAATTACTATCCATAGAGATTCTATGGAACATGTGGATTTATTTAAGATTTTTACTTCACTTGCTTCTACATTTTCTTTCACATATAGTGCCACTCTCCCACCCCTTCTTCTTCCCCATATGACCTGTTCTGTCCTTCCGATATATTTTGTACCCCGGAATGATTGTGTCCCATTGACTGTCCTCACTCCACCAGGTTTCTGTGATGTTTATTATATCAATATCCTCCTTTAACATGAGGAACTCTAGTTCACCCATCTTATTATTTAGACTTCTAGCATTTGTGTACAAGCACTTTAAAAACTTGTCACTGTTTATTTGTCTGCCCTTTTCTGACGTGTCAGATCCTTTTTTATGTGAATGTTTCTTGTCTGATCTAGCCTATATTTTATCCTCTTCCATCCTCTCCTCCTGACTAAAACCTAGAGAATCTCTATCAATAGACTCTCCTCTAAGAGAGGTCTCTGTCCAATCCACATGCTACTCTGCTCTGCAACCTTTTTAATGTTAAGTGCCAGCAGTCTGGATCCACTTTGGTTTAGGTGGAGCCCATCGTTCCTATATAGGCTTCCTCTATCCCAAAAGTTTCCCCAGTTCCTAATAAATCTAAACTCCTCCTCCCCATACCATCATCTCATCCATGCATTGAGACTCTGAAGTTCTGCCTGCCCACCTGATCCTGCAAGTGGAACTGGAAGCATGCCATAGAGGTCCTGGATTTCAGTCTCTTTCCTAGCAGCCTACATTTGGCCTCCAGGACATCTCTCCTACTGTTCCCTATGTCATTGGTACCTACATGTACCACGACCACCGGCTCCTCCTGAGCACTACACATGAGTCTACCTAGATGCCTTGAGAGATCTGCAACCTTCGCACCAGGCAGGCAAGTCACCATACGGTTCTCCTAGTCATCACAAACCCAGCTATCTATGTTTCTAATGATTGAATCTCCCATTACTAACACCTGCCTTTTCCTAATGATTGGAGTTCCCTCCCCCAGACTGTGAGAGGATACCCCAACATCATCTGGAAGAAGGGTCCCAATTCTGAGAGGGTTTCCCTCAGCTCCTGTTGACTGTTCTCCTTCCCTGAGCCTTTCAGCCTCCTTAACAGTGCAGGGACTGTCTGACCGAAGGCGGGACAAATCTACAGTGTCCCGGAAAGTTTTATCAACATACTTCTCTGCGTCCCTTAGCTCCTCCTGTTCCGCCACCCTGGCCTCCAAAGCCTGTATGCGGTCTCTGAGGGCCAGGAGCTCCTTAGACCGAATGCACACATATGCCACCTGTTCACATGGCAGGTAGTCATACATGCTGCAGTGAGCGCAATAAACAGAATAGCCCCCACTCTGCTGCTGGGCTTCTGCCTGCATTCTCTCCGACAGCTACCTAGTTAATGAAAGGGTTTTCATTTAAATCAAGAAGTTTTGATTATAGTTTATTTTTTAGCTTTTAAAGAATGGGAAGTGTACCTTGCCCCCTTCCCACTCCCCTTCCAGACTCCCTTTCAAAACTCCCTGTTAGCGGCACTGGTCGTACAAAAAATGATGAGATTTTAAAAGAGTAATACATTTGGGGCTATTTTCATTTGCCTTTTGGTTTTTGAACCTGTAGGGTACAGACAACTTTTCTCTGCAACCAAGAGGGCTAAAAACATTATTTTAAATGATAGCTGAAAGTCTCATGTAATCACTTGACTCTGGGAGCTGGGGCCCTAAGAATTACACTAAATAGCGTGAGACTCATGATAAAATGGTATAACTTGGCATAACTGTTTAGAGACAATTTATTCTGGCTGTGCATTGCACAGAAATCATGCCGCATCAGGAAATCAGACCTGTTAGAGCTAATAACTCTCAAAAATATGTGAAAATCATAAATTCCAGGTTCCTCTGCATTTTCTAACAGTCATGTCCCAACCTAATTTGGAGTTGGACATACTGATGAAACTGCTTCTGTTTACCATGTCTAATATGCTCATTTATCACCTCAGAATGACAAGCCTGATAATAAAACCCCTCCCCGACAGTTACTGCACTTGACTTCTCTGCTCAAAGATAAAACTTAGAAGAATATTGTAGTTTACGAGTTGTTTTATCAGAGCATTTGGGATATCAGTACTGGTTGGAATTCTTCATGTTCAGATAATGCCTCTAACTCATCAGGTTTTGGCACTAGTGATTTTACTCTATCTTGTTTTGTTACATTATTGAACTTTTATAAGGCCTGTTAACATGTGATTTTCATTAATGTATATTTTATGTCAGACAGTTGTCCCTTTATTATTTTATTTTAATTTTCTCTAACATGCCTCCTAGAAAAGAAAAATAGATATCCCTGGGCTGAGATTCTCAGCTGTGCCAAAGCTAGCACAGCTGATAAGGGGAAAGGGAATGGAGGTTTTAAACCATATTTTCATTTCACAAGCCTGAGATCACTGGGGGTCAAAAGTGTAAAGGCTGCTCTGAATTAGATTGGCTGGTGCAGTCACCTATGAGTTGGCTGGCACCGTGCACTCTAGGCCCATCTCCAATACCTCTTGTGTCTCCCTTTCCACCCCAACATACTCCCTACATGGAGGAGCAGGGAAAAGGTAGTATACAGCTGCCTTTATGCTATTCAAGGATTCTACTGCATTGGAGGAACCCTCTGCTGCTGGAGTTAGTTTAAAGTGCCTTTTTTATTAGTCAAGCAACACATGGACACTTAGGACTAGGGATCTGCCTTTATGTGTTTTCTCTAGCTGGTACCTACTCCATGTATTCTCTGGGACAGTTGTTTAGTTCCTCATTTTCCCCTCCTGTTCCCACTAGAGTGCTGCCTGAGGGTCTGAAACTGTAAATTGCTGAGTAGTTCCAGGAAGTACTGGACCATCTCCAATCCACTTGCATGTTCTCAGCTCCTTGTAGGAGCTGACCCCAAGCCTTTTATGTAGTGTGAATCTTCCCACATTCTTTCCCCCAGTGGTTAGCACCATAGAAACTCAAATCCCCCTTGTCTTTCTCCCTACAAGGAGTGTGTGCATGGAACGGAGGAGGGGAGGGATAACCTACAAACAAAGAAAAACAACCACTGCTATAGACTTCAGCCATGCAGACTGAGAGCCTGAGGACCTTTTCATATTACCATATCTGTGCAAAGCCATCAGGCAAAAGCTGTGTACGTAACATAAGGACTAGATTGAAGCTTTTTTTTTCTGCATAAATAATAGCATTCTTAAAATGTTAGATATGAGGCATTATTTATTCAGTTGCTTCATTTTCTGCCGAAATTATATTTGCTAATTCCTCCCCTTCCCCCACCCAGAATGTGTTATTTTACATGTGCTACTTCTGCCAATCAACAGGGAAGCAGGTCTACTATGCATTCACATTTTTTAATAGCAACACCTCTGGCAAAAAGCTAAAAGAACTACAGTTTGTGTGACACCCACACAGGTAGCAAATATACAGATAATTAAGTATTTGAAACTGGTTCTCAGATAGTATAAATCATCATTCTTTTATTGAAATCAATGGAGTTATGTCAATTTACCCAGCTTAGGCCTTAGTCCTCTGTATTTACGTGATACAAGGTGATAATTGTAGTTTATATGTCTATAACATCTTCTTTTCAACAAAGATCTCTTAATGCTTAACAGAATGTTTATATAATATACATGGATTACATCACCCAGGCCTCAGTTTAGGAAAGCACTTAAGAACCAGCCTTTCATGTTCTTAATTGTAACCCTATTTAGGAAAGCACTTAGGCCCAGATTTTCAAAAATATTTAGGCACATAAAGAAACTGATAGACAGTAGGATTTTCCAATATGCCTAAGCAATATAGCCAGATAACTCTTATTGACTCCTTTGAAAAACTGGCTCTTAATGTTTTACTTTAAGCTTTCCATTCAACTCTAGTGGGACTTAAGCCCATGCTCAAAGTTAAGCCTATGCTTATGTGCTTTTCTGAATAGTGATGTTTTTGGGAAGTAGAGCTAGGGAAAGAAGGAGCAGAATGAAGCCGCCATTCTGTTTGTTTTGTTCAGAGGGAAAATGAAGAATGCACTTTCCAAGAGAGCCTACTTCAGGGAAACCAGCACTGAATGAATTATTTCAAACACTTACACATGCCATTCCAAAAGAAAAGTATCAACCTCTAGCTGTGTTTTGTGAAGCAAAATGGATTTCTAGTCTCTAGATAATGCTCTATGTTACTGTTTAACTCAGTTCCTCTCTTCTTTACTATTCTTATCTTCCTCTGCTATTATGCCCTGCGCCCCTCTGCAATAGCATGGCTAAATATCCATGATGAGCATAGAATGGAGAAACACAGAGATGTTTTGAGTATTAAGTTCCAAGAAACTCGGGATACGGTCAAATATTTATGCAGAAAGGCAAAAAAAATCACTGTTTAATGAGCTGTTTCCCTGGGCTTCTGTGATTCAGAGACAAGACTAGCGTTGCTGGATTGGTCTTTTATTGGGCCAGCATTAGTGCAACAGGTGACTTCTTGCTAGTATAAGACTTTTGACCTTATAAGTCTCCTCCGAATCTATATATTCTTTTAAATTCATTTCTTTTTGTATCGTGTTTTCCAGCTCCCATTTTGAAAATGCCAAGTAGGAATAATAATATGTGATTATACAAACAAAACTGAACAGTTTTCATGGTAGTAAGAATATGAACAAGATATATTGTTAATACTTTCCTGCCTATTATTCAGGTAAATATGTCTCCCACTACCATTTAATGACTTTGCAAAGCAATTTTAATTTTAAAATGATTGTGTTGTTAAAATACACAAAAGTTTAAACTCTAGTTTTACCTCTTTGCCCTTTTTCCACTCTGCCTTCGATGTGCAAAGGAAAAAAGCTTTTGTATGGGGTATTGTCTGATGTAGTGTTATACAATGAGGAATGTTCACCTGATCAGTTGTTCTGAACATTACTCCTGGGGGAATTCTGCAACAAAAAAATGCAAAAATCTGTGCAAAAAATTGCAAAATTCTGAATATTTTATTTGTCAAAATAATGCACTATAATCAAATTAGTTTCACTTATTTTGGTAATTTATTTAAACTACCATACCAAAAAAACCCCACCCCACAATAACTGTTCAGCATGTCTTAAACACATGAAACTTAAATTATAAATGCTTGGTAACCAATACCCTGCATTCCAGTTATAATCCTGGACTTTCATTTAGATTACATTACTTTTATTTTGGTGTTTGATGTTCTGTAACATAGAATGTCACTTTAAATTACTCAGACTTTCACACATGAAAGTCATACAGTTTTGCTAATCATTGTTCTCCATTTTTTTAAGTGGATAAGTAAAATAGTTCCTGAGCTGTAACCTAACCCCATTGTGCCTATCTGGCACAGGAAAAAAAGTGAGAAAGCATACACACACACATCCATTCTTCTGCGGGGGGGCCAAGAAATCTGTGGAAGGTGCACAGAATTCCCCCAGGAGTAGAACATCCATGACTACTTCATAATACATATGAAATGTGATTCTGTGTGTTCACATGCATCAGAATCATTAGTGACATGGCAGGAAAGGAACTCTGGGTTGCTGCTCTCTTTCTCCATCTACTGTCTATTATGCTCTATCCATATAAGAGCTTTAACTAGGAAAGGAGGAGCTGATTCTCCCCACTCCTGCATGGGAAGGAAGTCATGACCTGAGGAGCCACTCCCATGCTGCTACCCATGATCCAGGAAGCTGGCACAGGGGACATACCACATTTTGTAGCCTCTAATGCCCCTGTTCTCCTACTCTATCCAGGCCATAATTTGTCTCTTAATCATCCTGTGTCTCAGACCCCATCTGTAATATGTGGGGAAAAAACTTCCTTTTTCACTCTTTCTCTCTCATCTTGATTGTAAGCTCTTCGGGGCAGGGACTGTCTTACTATGTGGACAGTGCCCCAGTGCACAGCAGGACCATGATCTTACTCGGGTTCTCTAAGTGCTACTGTAACAGAAATAATAATAAAAATAATAAATAGTCTCTCTAGATCATCTGTAGGGCCTAACTAACCCATTATCTTCAATGCATACTCAAATGATTCAAATTAACAGTCTTAGAAATGTGTTTTCCTAATCATAGAATGATAGGACTGGAAGGGACCTCGAGAGGTCACCTAGTCCAGTCCCCTGCACTCAAAGCAGACTATCACAATATTTAAATAATTTATAGTTTCAAGTCAGGTATTCCAAATTATTACCTTTTCGGTATTATTCCCTCCCCTTCCTCTGTGTTATCTCTGTCAAGCATTTCAAATTACCGAGACATTTGTAAAGTGGTAGCATCTACAACAGCGAATGAAGAAAGAGCATGATATCTGGTGTGATGCTTTGGGGAATCTGTCCATGTACAACTTATAATATCAATGAGAATTTATGAGCTCTAAGTATACATCTAGTCTTCAATCTTATGAAGCCAGCAATTTGCTACCAGGGCTGGTGTCATATCTCCTAGACCAGGAACAATGAGTAGCCTTCCATTCATAAGGGAGAATATTAGATCAGTGGGATGGCCACAGCCTAATTTATGCATTATGAATCTTGGCTTTCACAATCGCAAATTCAAATCACTATGGCATCTCGTTCTTCACTTCCAGGCAAAAATTAAAATAGACCTAGGGTATGTCTACATTACAAAATTAGGTTGAATTTATAGAAGTTGGTTTTTTAGAAATTGTTTTTATACAATTGATTGTGTGTGTACCCACACAAAATGTTCTAAGTGCATTAAATCATTGGACTGCGTCCACAGTGCCGAGGCTAGCGTCAACTTCTGGAGCATTGCACTGTGGGTAGCTATCCCACAGTTCCTGCAGTCTCCGCTGCCCACTGGAATTCTGGGTTGAGATCCCAATGCCTGATGGGGCAAAAACAGTGTTGCGAGTGGTTCTGGGTACATATTGTCAGGCCCCTTTCGCCCTACCTACCTCCGTGAAAGGAAAGCAACAACAGACAATCGTTTCACACCTTTTTTCTTGGGTTACCTGTGCAGACGCCATACCACGGCAATCATGAAGCCTGCTCAGCTCACCGTCACTGTATGTCTCCTGGGTGCTGGAAGACCTGGGACTGCATTGTTACACAGAAGCAGTTCATTGCCTTTTGGCAGCAGACGGTGCATTACGACTGATAGCCATCGTCGTCATACTCTTGGGTGCTATTTTAGCCAACCTCAGTGAGGTCGGTCAAGGGCACCTGAGCAGACATGGGATTGATGCAGCCAGGTCATTCCCTTTTTAAGTTTCATCTTCTGGAGACTCAGTGTTGCTGTCACTCGTACTGCACCATCTTTTGGTGAGCAGCCAGGAGATGACAATGGCTAGCAGTCATACTGCACTGTCTGCTGCCAGCCTAAGATGTATAAGATAGATGGATCAAAACAAGCAATTGACTAGATTTGTTTTGTATTCATTTGTATTCATTTGCTCCCCCTCCCTCTTCCCTCCGTGAGATCAACGGCCTGCTAAACCCAGGGTTATGAGTTCAATCCTTGAGGGGGCCATTCCGTGTGACAATTGTTTGTGTTTCTCCTTGATGCAAAGCCACCCCCTTTGTTGATTTTAATTCCCTGTAAGCCATGTCGTCAGTTGCCCCTCCCTCCATCAGAGCAATGGCAGGCAATCGTTTAACACCTTTTTACAGCGCAGATGCCATAGCGCTGGGAACATGGAGCATGCTCAGATCACCGCAGCAGTTATGAGCACTGTAAACACCACACGCATTATCCTGCAATATATGCAGAACCAGAACCTGCAAAAGCATAAACAGGCGAAGAGGCGATGGCAGCGCAGTGACGAGAGTGATGAGGACATGGACATAGACTTATCACAAAGTACAGGCCCCAGCAATGTGCACATCGTGGTGTTAATTGGGCAGGTTCATGCCGTGGAATGCTGATTCTGGGCCCAGGAAACAAGCACAGACTGGTTGGACCGCATAGTGTTGCAGGTCTGAGACGATTCCCAGTGGCTGTGAAACTTTTGCATGCATAAGGGTACTTTCATGGAACTTTGTGACTTGCTTTCCCCTGCCCTGAACTGCAAGAATACCAAGATGAGCGCAGCCCTCACAGTTTACAAGCGAGTGGCGATAGCCCTGTGGAAGCTTGCAGTGCCAGACAGCAACCAGTCAGTCGGGCATCAATTTGAAGTAGGCAAATCTACGTGGGGGCTGCTGTGATCCAAGTAGCCAGTGCTATCAAAGAGCTGCTAAAATTAAGGGTAGTGATTCTGGGAAATGTGCAGGTCATAGTGGATGGCTTTGCAGCAATGGGATTCCCTAACTGTGGTGGGGCGATAGATGCAACCCATATCCCTATCTTAGCACTGGAGCACCAAGCCAGTGAGTACATAAACTGAAAGGGGTACTTTTCAATGGTGCTGCAAGCACTGGTGGATCACAAGGGATGTTTCACCAACATCAACGTGGGATGGCAGGGAAAGGTACATGACGCTCTTATCTTCAGGAACTCTGGTCTGTTTCAAAAGCTGCAGGAATGGGCTTTCTTCCCAGACCAGAAAATAACCACTGGGGATGTTGAAATGCCTATAGTTATCCTTGGGGACCCAGCCTACCCCTTAATGTCATGGCTCATGAAGCCATACACAGGCAGCCTGGACAGTAGTCAGGAGCTGTTCAACTATAGGCTGAGCAAGTGCAGAATGGTGGCAGAATGTGCATTTGGACATTAAAAAGTGTGTTGATGCAGTTTACTGACTCGGATAGACCTCAGCGAAACCAATATTCCCATTGTTATTACTGTTTGCTGTGTGGTCCACATTATCTGTGAGAGTAAGGGGGAGACATTTATGGTGGGGTGGGAGGTTGAGGCAAATCGTCTAGCCACTGATTATGCGCAGCTAGACACCAGGGCGATTAGAACAGTACAAGAAGGCATGGTGCACATCAGAGAAGCTTTGAAAACCAGTTTCATGACTGGCCAGGCTATGGTGTGAAAGTTCTGTTTGTTTCTCCTTGATGAACCCCTCCCCCATTGGTACACTTTACTTCCGTGTAAGCCAATCACCCTCCCCTCCCCCCTTTGATCACCGCTTGCAGAGGCAATGAAGTCATTGTTGCTTCGTTTTTCCAGTAGCTGTACTGGCTGTGAATGCCAGGGCAAATTAATCATTAAACATGCTTTCTTTTAAACCATGTCTAGTATTTATAAAGGTACACTCACCACAGATCCCTTCTCATCCCTCAGGGTCCAGGAGCCTGCCTTGGATGGGTTCGGGGGTTACTGGCTCCAGGTCCAGGGTGAGAAACAGATTCTGACTGTCGGGGAAACTGGTTTCTCCACTTCCTTGCTGTGAGCTATCTTCAAAATTCTCCTCATCATCTTCCTTGTCCCCAAAACCCGCTTCCATGTTTTGTCCTACTCCATTGACAGAGTCAAAGCACAGGGTTGGGGTACTGGTGGCTGCACCCCTAGAATGGCACACAGCTCATCATAGAAGTGGCACGTTTGGGGCTGTGACCCAGAGTGACCATCTGCCTCTCTGATTTTTTGGTAGGCTTACCTGAGCTCCTTAAGTTTCACACAGCACTGCTGCGAGTCCCTGATGAAGCCTCTGTCCTTCATACCCTTGGAGATTTTTTCAAATGTTTTGGCATTTCATTTTCTGGAATAGAGTTCATCTCCTCATATGGATTCATCTCCTCATACAGCAATTAGATCCCGTACCTCCCGTTCGGTCCATGCTGGAGCTCTTTTGTGATTCTGGGACTCCATTATGGTCACCTCTGCTGATGAGATCTGCACTCACTTGCACCTTCCCATGCTGATCAAACAGAAAATGAGATTCAAAAGTTCACGGGCCTTTTCCTGTCTACCTGGCCAATGTATCTGAGCTAACAGCGCTGTCCAGAGCGGTCACAATGGAGCACTCTGGGATAGCTCCCAGAGGCGAATACCATCTAATTGCATCCACACTACCCCAAATTCGACCCAGCAAGGCCAATTTCAGCTCTAATCCCCTCATCGGGGGTGGAGTACAGAAATTGAGTTTAAGAGCCCTTTAAGTGAAAAAGAAGGCTTCATCGTGTGGACGAGTGCAGGGTTAAATCAAGGTAACGCTGCTAAATTTGACCTAAAACCGTAATGTAGACCAGGCCCTAGAGTTTTTTGGAACACAATACAAAGACATGGGGGGGTGCTAATTCCATAGTATGTTGTATATAAGTAAATGTGTTTTTAGTAATAAATTATAATTCCATATTAAAACTAAAACAGTTCAAAGTGTAAATTGTGTTCTTTGATGAGGTATTGTAATCTCCACTTTATCTTATCCCTTATTTTCATATCCCTTTCTTCCTTCTCTGGAGGAATTCAAGGTAGTGATACTTGTCCTTAGATTCTAGTATATCTAACCAAGAAGATATTGATTTATTTTCAGCGGCTGGCACTTCATTTTGAACATCTATACAGTAACATGCTGTCAAATTTCTATAACTGTGGGAGAGCAAATTGGCTTTTAAATCCTGCCAAGAATGAGTCAAGATTTGTTCAAGTTGAGCCTTGAATATATGACTGAGATTGGATCTAAACACTGCACAGTTTGTTTTCCTAGTCGATTATTTTTTACATTTGCAGAAAGCATGGTGCTTTTGCTTTTTGCAGGCATGCCGAGAAAGTGATTAATGCAACACAGATTTTACACATACAATCCCAAAGGTGGTAATACAATTCAGAGTTACATTGTATCATTCAGATTTCTGCTATATTTGCAAAGAGTGCAAAAGTAAAAACTATGGGAATATGAACATTTTAAAAATGCACTTGATGTTAAATTAAATCATGCCTTTGTAAGGCTTGCATGTTATTCATTTTGACCTGACATTGTTAAAGTTTTATAAATTCTGACCACTATATTTCTCCCGGTTCTATGTATTCAAAGATTAGCTTTTTGTTGACACAACTTGTTCTTTTGAAAAAGTAACAATTCCCAAGCATAGTGGGTTGATTTATGCATATATTTGCAAAGCTGTCTATCACTGCAGCATCCTGCAGATTACTTTGTGAAAGATCCTTTCAGATATCACAAATTTTTGTTACTTGCCCTGTTGCTGTGTAACGAGATGAGAAATCCTGCATAAAAATTCAGTATGAAAGAAGAACAAAAGAGAAGGTTACACTACGTTCTTTCTTTTGCTTATATTCAAACCTGCATGCATGCAAGTTTATCTCATGCAGAGTCATCATCATGTAGTGTCTGTCTTATTGAAAAATGTAGTAAAAGTGACAAAGTAAAGAGTAAACAACAAGGAATAAAGATGGCATAAGGGTGAGCAGTAAAGATAGCAAGTTGTTGTATTTTTCCTATAAGCTTCACTGTTCTCAAGTCGCCTTTACCATAGAACTTTTTATCAAGTTTCTAGAGTATACCAAAATAATTAAGGAAAAATTACCTTGAGGTTTATGCTGCATTCAGAACAATGACTTGTCCAATCATTGCAGAGAAGAGTGTCAGAGAGTGATTGATGTTTTAAAAAGAACTACAATGTAAAGTGTACAAATGGTGCCTTAACTTTCTAACCAGGTATGACAAATGCAGGCTCTGTGAGAAGCTCTTTAACCCCAGATACTGTGAAAGCACATAGCAGATTTCATATGGATGAGTCAATGAGAAGACTATCTAAAGAGCTAATCTAAAATCTCATTTTCAGAGTAGATGGTGGTATTTTAGACAAAAAACCCCAACAACATATCCCTGAATATAGATTTTGTATCAGAAGGATTAGGATGTCAGTGATTAATAGGAATTGAATTTTTAGACACTTTGTGGGATTTCTGTGGCATATATAAAACACTGAATTTGTTGAACAGCATGTCCCTTGTCAATTACAGGTTTAATGAGGAAATAACTGTAAGAAAAACTCTCAAGAATTTAGTATAATAAAAAGCTCCTGCCACTCCCAGGAAATCGAGTAAATTTGGTTGCTCTTGGCTGAAACAATAAATATTTTCATTATCATTACAGACTGTAGCACATGCTATAACACATGGGCCTGATTTCCCTTTCTGTTATAGTCCTTTTATACCACAGCATTTTCACTGATATTAACCAGGTTACATGCACTACACCTTACACAAAGAATATTGTTCCAGCACACTCTAGGGTGAGATTTTCAAAGGTACAAAGGTAAGTTAGATGCCCCAATTTCACTGACCTTCAGTAGGAGTTAGATACCTAACTGACCTTTTTGTCTTTGAAAAAGTGCCCCATCACCTTTTGGGTGCTTTCACTGCCAATGAAAGATGTTGGACTGATAATTTCTCTCATCTACAGAATGGCTATGAGACAGGCAAAGGTTATTGTGAACTCCCTCACACCTCAGCACTATCAGCATGTGCCATGAATCAGTTCTGAAGGGACCATTCCTGGCAGGGAGTCTTCACAGCCACGCAATATTTGGTCTGTTCACTGAGGCTGCCAACAGGGTGTCCAATCTATAGAAGCATGTTTATGATGTGGACACATGACCACAGAGGAAGGGACAGAAAATATCAAATCATTTCATATAGACCTCCAAACATCTTTCAGGGGAGTAATGGCTGTCAGCCACTACGCAACTGCATGGTGATTCTGATTTCATATGTGTTTTACATCAGAGTAACTCCATTGACTTCAGTGGAATTATACCTGACTTACATCTGTGAAAATGAGACTGGAATCAGGCCCTCTAAACCCTATTGGAAATAGTGGTAAAAGTTCTGTATCTTCTCATTAGCCAATTTCTTCCGTGTTTATTTACAAAAGCAATTATTATGTGTTCTGTAAGCCAATTTGAAAAGAACAAGGTAAATCCTGACTCCATCATTCTCCATTTTTTTTTCATTTTAAATTTAATTTGGCACTGCTACATGGAAAGTCAGCACTTTCTTCCATTTCGTTTTTATATGAAGTCAATATGTTTTCTCATCTCTGGGAGATTTTCTATACCTCATGGAAAGTTCATAGAATTTTTCCAGTAAGAATCCTCCATTTAACCCTGTATAAAACAGCATGAGCATTTATGGTCATTCATTTCATATATTTTAAGATACATTTCCCCCCAAACAGTTCTTTGAAAAATCTAGTTCCTCTGAAAATCAGGATGGACTTGTTTGAGTTAAAAAATTCACACTGTGAAATGCCTGCACTAAAGGATAATGCACGCTGATATACAAGTGACAAAGGCCAGGCTCATGTGGTCAGAAAATTATTAAAACTTACAGTCATAACTTCATAAATTGTGCTTCTGTTTGAATGTCAATCACCAGGGAGGTATGATTCACACTTCCTTTCAATACATTTTGTTCTGTTCACATTGCAATAAAACAACAACTCTGTAAGAATTTCCTCCATGTAATGTGCTGAAATTGCCTTTTAAAAAAGAGAAAAAGTGCACATGATTGATCTTTTATTTTGCAATTTTGACTTAGATTGAAATGTAGAATGGATACAACAAAGAGAAATTGTTACAAAAGTGTCAAAGTTAGTGTCTGTTCTTCCCTTTGAAACATTAGTATCAATTGAAGTTATATGTGCACAAAAAGGAAAGAATACACCCAATGACAAGAGGTAAAGCTTGGTTTAAAATCATCAATACCTTCTTTCCATTATACAAGGGCTTGTCTTTGTGGGGAAATTTCTGGCTGGGATTATATTCCAGAATAGTTATAGTGTATTGCCTGCATTCTTCCACATGGGCCCTATTCCTCAGATTGGCTATGTATCCCACGGTCACTGTGGGATCTCCCTGTAGCTGCACCAGCAGGGTACATTCACAGGAGTCCTATGAATGCATCTTGGGAGTACTCTGAATTCTGTAGGTCTGATATAATAAAACCATGAATCTGATGAAATAGTATCAAAATGAAATATTGGTGCAAGTTTGAAAAGAATTTTAATGAATTGTGAAGTTCTTTAGTGATTTCATTAAATTACTTCAAGAATACTGTCAGATTATATATTACAGACTTAAACTGCCCCCTCCTCCAAAAACAAACAAAAAAACCCCTAATGTTGCATCTTAAAATAGATCCATCACCTTAGATTATTTAACCTGAACAAAGTACTGTCAGCTTCGTCATAAAAATAAACGTCTCCCAGTCACAGTACCTCTCCATTGTAGACACAGTGGCAAACTGCACCAAATCCTCTTTATCTTCTTTGCAAAAGCATTAAATACTGCTGGGCCTGACACGTGGAGAAAGATCATTGCCTGCACATTAGGAGCTTTCTCTGCAACCCTGTCTTGATGAGAAAAATATTCAACTGTTGCTTTAACGGATGACACTTCTCTGCAAGAGGTCCTAGAAAATAACTTGTATGAAGTAATTGCTCTGTCTTTGGTTTGATAGAACTTCTCACAACATATAGTGTTAGGAAAGCAATTAGATTTGTCAGGAGGGAAGGGCACGGCATTTTCAATTATCTAAATAAACAGTGATGGGAAGTGGTCTGAGTCCACTCAATATCTGGTCTTACAACAGATATTCTCAGCATCTTATCAGATGTTAGCATAGTCGCTCTGTTATTCAAACCTATAGTAACATTATATCAGTGTTAAAAAATGTCAATGAATAAACCACAATCCAAGCCTAAACATTCAATGTTCCCAGCTCTTGTGATTTTATTATGATATTCCATTAAAATATGTAGTCTGTTAGGTAAGTTCCTAATCCTCGAGGTTGCTGGGAAAAGCTTGAAATCATGAGCCACAAACACTACAGGCTCAAAAACTAGAAGGCAAATAAAATAGATCCAAAATGTATTTGTTTAATTACATGAGGTTTGTTGAAATGGATCTTTAAAGGCCCACAGCTGTGCGGGTTGTTACTGGTACTAGTGAATATTCGGAAACAGTATGCTTAATACATAGTAATTTATTTGAGAAAGAATCACACAAACAGTAAAGGTTGTATAATACATATCTCCCTACCAAGCCTCAATTCCTCAAGCATAAACCCTCAGTAACTATGTTGGTCTTACACAGTATTCTGATTGGCAAACAAAGCAGGTATACTACCAGTCCTAGATAGAGACTTTTCTTCTCTTCTTTTCCCCTCTCAGGTAGTTGGTCTATCAGATGTCCCCTGAAGCAGGATCTTGGTTACCCCAAAGCCTTCTGATTCAAAAGTCCTACAAAAGTCCTTCATAGCAGTGTCTCAGATACCCCGACCCTCTGTCTTACAGCATTACAGCCCTCTTCAGATGTTAATTAGGGAACTCACTAACTAATTTACAGACGCTCTCCGACTTACGCAAGCATTCTGTTCCTGAACACCTTGAGTAACTCGAATTTTGTGTAAGTCAGAAATGTATCTCTGACCATTACACAAAAAACAAAACAGAAAAACCTCTCCCATTTGTAGCTTATGGAACTTTTTCCGTAAACTCGGATGTGTGTAGGTCGGGTTTATGTAACGCGGGGAGTGTCTGTACTCAGTTTAGCATTTATATCTTTTGTTCTCAAAGGAGTCATATGTCCCAAAAATATTCCCTGTTGGCAGTTCATTACTAATCTTCTCTAATTCATATTTTAGAAGGGGGCTGCAAAACAAGTCCAGACCAAAGCTCAATCAATGTTTACCCTCTCATCAGTCATTCACGTGAGCTCCTAATGCTATATCCTTCAAAAGGGGGGTTTTGACCAGGGTCAACCTGTTCCACGTCCACTGATTATGAGTTTTTGCATTTTTTTACTTTGTGAGCTGGCCAATCGGCTGACATGTTTCAAAGTCTCATGTTGAAACACATGCATAGATGGAGCCTCAATTTACCATTCAAGTACAATTTCAGCACTCAGTAAATTTCCACACCAACTGTCTGATGCTAAGAGAATCCTGCCCCCAGAATCTCTAGCAAATTCAGATGTACCAAGCCATACCAAACTCCTGCTGACCACACTTATTCATATCAGTCACAGTAATTTATAATAATTCAGCACCATCCCAATATGGTTTGGAGCCTGAGTCATGTTTTTTGGATACTTGGGGTTGGCAATAACCTCAATATCTGCTTACTTCACTTTTTTATGTTGATTGACTGTAATGAAGAAAGATTTAATTTGCACAGTCCCACCCATACAAATAACCTGGTAATCATCATTACACTTCTATCTTTTAGAAGGTTGCTAATTCTACATGTTTCAGCGTACAACTGTGTAGTAAGACAGTTATGTCCATAATGTAGTAGGCACTGTCCAAACATATAGAAAACACAATCCTTGCTCTGAATAGCTAACAGATTGCAGCCCCAGTACTGCAAGCTACTCTGTGCTAATAGATTGCTGTGCTTTTGTGAAGCCCCATTGACTTCAGCCATAGGGGTCAGCCTGCATGCAGAAGCTTGCAGGATTAGAAAGTTTAGCGAGGAAGACATTCACTCTTGAATGTTGCTGAGTTAAGAAGAGGGACCTTTGCTCATAGAACATAAATACCATTCATTTTTTCAGGAGTTTTGGTTCTGCTCTGTGCACAGTGTGTTTTTATAACTGATTTGTCCGTTTCCCAGTGGGTTCACCCAAAATTAACATTTTTTTACCCTCCTCCCCCCAAAAAATATTTTCAATGGAACAAAACATTTAGTATGACCCAAAACATTACATTTTATGCTTTTAAATATAATTTTTAAATATAAAATTGAAGGAAATTTTGAAACAAAAAGATGTTTTGAATTGAAAAATCAAAAATGTTTCATTTAAAAAAATGTTAAAGTGAACTATTTTGATTTTTGTTTTTTAACCAATATCTATCTATCTATACACAGGCAGAAACTGTGGAGAAAGGGAGAGCAGAATTCCTTTTATCCAACGCTTCCTATCCTATATGTCTGACCTGATAATTGCCATCAAACTCTGTCTCATTCTCCAAACCAACTCTTTTATAATCCCGAATCCAAGTTTTCCTTCAAACTCATGCAGGAGTTCCTGATGGTGAAGTCATATTTCTGATCACATGGACTTGTGTTATCACTCAATCCAAATGTGCTATGTTAAAGTAAGACTGAGGTTCTGACAAATCAGAGTAAAATGATTTAAAAGCCTCGGCTGACACCTTGCATAAAGCACTCTATAGCTAGAGAAGACGAAGAAAATCAGCTGTCTTAGAGCTGAATTTTGCTTATAAGGGTTATATTAAACATTTAGAAGTACACTTGCAAAAATGCATGGGGTTTTCACTGCAAAATTCCCATAGACCTTAGTGGAAGTCACCTGATTGATTCCCACACACTGCTTTGGACAGTTATTCTATTCTTTATGGGTTCTTATATTGGAGTGCCTGCCCGTACTGTAATGAGCAATGCGAGTTACATCTGCCACAGCTCTTCCTTTCTCTCATCCTCTCATGTATTCCTTGTTAATTTAATTTTTAATGTGATTTTACTTGCCTGAACATAGTATGCTGAGGTTTCATTTCTTTCTTTGAATGTCATTTCTAAAATGCTCAGTTTCACTTGGCAGAGTCAGCAAAGGCCTGGGCACAGAGAGTGCATTACTTTTTATACTCTAGATTATTGCTTCCAGTTCAGAGTGACGATTAGCAATCAGGTGAAGTATACTTACCCAACAGCCTCTCTTCATTCATTGAGCTTTCTGAGATGCAATCCCACACCAAGCACTGCCTTTAGTGGTAACGTTCAGCATCGTCCCACCTCTGCTTTAGAGATGCAGTGTAGCCCATTGGTACTATGTGTGACCAACTGGTAATTCAGAGAGGACAATTTACTTGGCCAATTTAGCTCTCTTCACAGGTTGTGTATTGTCTGAGAACACAGTAAATTAGTTTGATATTTGAAAAGGTTAGACAAATGTTATGTTGGCAAATTTCGTGTGCATTGCTCACTGGCTAGTCACCAATCACTTCAAGGAGTCAATATTTGTGATTTGATATAAGAGCTGTGTGATTGTCTCCCACATCAGATATTTTTGTTTCCTGGTTGAATGTTCTAACCATATAAACAACCCCCTCTTCTGCAGAAAATAAATTTTGATGTCCTGTTGATGTAATTTAGTTAGTTTAGACTGAAATTCTTAAAAACGAAATATCACTCTCCTGACTGTTTTTGAAGGAAATTCTTGTCAATACAAAATTCTGTCTAGAAGTCACTAAAACATTTACAATCAGCTTTCTTGCTATTTGCCCAATTCTATCTGTAACCAGAGGGTGGCTGACCTATGTTTAAAGAACTGGTGATATAGGATGGGCTTTTGAAAGGGCCTTATTTCCCATTGAAAGTGGTAAGAATTGGGTGCCTAGCTCCCTATCACACTTTATCAGGGTGCCCAGGACTGGAACACCTTGTTACACCTCTGCTTTCACAAAGCAGAAGACTTGCTTTACACTCACTTAAGTTCCTCAGGGCTCCTCCAGCTCTTACGTTGCCTTGCAGGCTAACAATTGGTGTACCCCAGCCTTCAAGTCCCTCTGAAAGCATTCCCCTGTAGCGTCCAGCTCCTGTCACTGGACACTTTCAGAAATTACCAGGTGAGCTGTCCGCAGAGGAACAGTGCACACACCAGATTTGGTTCAACTGCCAGTCAACTCCTACATAACATCATAAAACTGAGATATCCTTATAATGAGGACAACCATGAGTTTATTACCAACGGCTAAGATTTGAGATAGTGATAAGACTGGAAAACAGGAAAGGTTATATATAAAAACAAATGAATAAAATACAAACCTGGGATTACACCTATCATTACCTTTCCTATTTAATAAAGCAGATCCCCCCCCCCACAAGTATTCAGTCTTTTGCAGAGCTAGTTGGTTTTCAGTCTAGCCAAGGTACAAGTGTTCATGAAAAACCTAGCTCTTCAAGAGGTTTCCTCAGTGAATGGATAACAAAATGTCTCCTTACATTCTATTTATATTCTTCAAAGTTCATTCTCCCCTTCCCTGCCCTCCCTTCTCCTAAGACAGGACAACTCCCTGTGGTTTATTCTCGTGTCCCCTGTTTATTCCATATGCAGATTTGCTTTCCAGTGTGTTGAGTTACAATGCTCAATTTACATAGCTGACAGGGAGACAGGTGAATCAACTTCCTTTATTTGGCAAAACCTTTTGCCTGTTTGTCAACTCAGCTTGGGACATCATCCTATGTTGATATTTAAGGATCCATGATCTTGCAATGATTATGAGGATTAGCATAACATGAGCTTTTAATAGATACTTCACTTGCCCCTTTTGAATAAATATTATGAGAGCAAAGTGTAGAATGTAGTGAGTTTGTCAGGCCTGTCAAGAGTTACTGTGATAAAAGAGTGAATTCTTTGCCTGTGGGGTTCTTAGGGTCACAAAGTGTCATCATCAGTTGGTTCTGGCAGACAGTCTCAGCAAGGGTCAATGAAAGGATATATCTAATTCTTCCACCCCTTTACCAGAAATGGTCTCTCTGCAAAAGATCTAAAAGAGGGGTCGGCAACCTTTCAGCAGTGGTTTGCCAAGTCTTCATTTATTCACTCTAATTTACGTTTTCGCGTGCCAGTAATATATTTGAACGATTTAGAAGGTCTTTTTCTATCAGTCTATAATATATAACTAAACTATTGCTGTATGTAAAATAACGAAGGTTTCTAAAACGTTTAAGAAGCTTCATTTAAAATTTAACTAAAATGAAGATCCCTCCTGACCGGTGGCCAGAACCCAGGCAGTGTGAGTGCCACTGAAAATCAGCCTGCACACTGCCTTTGGCACCTGTGCCATAGGTTGCCTACCCCTGATATAAAACATACAGAGCAGGCAATGTGGGGATGTGTGTACTGTCATCATCCATGCCTGAGGGGATAAAGGATTTTGTAGCAATTGTGAACATTCCAGTTACTATACAGCAACCTCTAAGGTTAAAATTATAAATTATTGTGCATGAGTGAGCTGGTGACCAGAGAGTCTCAACAATTGACCTCCAATGGGACTTGTGCTCCTAAATCATGTAGGTGCATTTGAAAATCTCTGCCAATATTTAGATGATGTTAACGAATACTCATAAATGCACCAAGGTACCCCAGAGAACTGATGTATAGAGGTGTGACAAGGTGCTGTTAGCACCTTCAAACTGGGTTCTATGGAAGGCAGCACCCTGGCAACTTAGAATAAAAGGGCACTGGGTGTGGGTAAAATATAAGGGAGCAATTATACCTGTTGATAGCGTGCAAGTTAAGGTAATTAGCTCAGCAGCTGGAGAACCCAGGAAGGAAAACAGTCAGTGTAAAAGGTTACCCCAGGGATTCATAAAGAAAGAGATTCATAACTGCTGCTATATGGTTGTATTGCACCAGAAGTTTAAGAAGAAGACAAATAAAAGTGGCAAAGGGGCCTTGGTGGATCTGCATGCTGCTTATTCACCAAAAGGATTTACAAACTAAGGTTTTCCTGGAGAGGCAGGGGATGGACAAATTGTACCCCAATTTACATGGTAGTTGAACAACATTCTGCTGTGAAGAGTTTTTTTTCTTTAGCTGAAGTAAGCCTGGCATAATTCTTGACAAACCTAGATCTTATTCAGACCAATACTTACTGTCTATTAAAATCTCACTTCTTTGCCTAGACACTGATGAAAAAGCAACTTTACCAGAATGGAAAAGGGGGGTGGGGAGTAGTAGATAATCAGCAACATATTCTGTAAGTAAATGACTGATAATGTGATAGGGCACTAGAAAAAGACCTACATGATATCCTAGTATGCTGTACTTGGGGAATCTGGACCTAGCTTTTATGACTGTCCTTAGCCCCGTGATATGATAGGCTGAAACAAAGCAATATCTCTAACCACTTCTAATGGGGTTCACTCACCAGCCCAGCACCTCCTGCTGGTTGTCTCAGGGATTAGCTTGCTCAGCCAATGAACTCTTTCCTGGTGGTGCCTCATCAATTGTCATCACTGCTTGCAGACTCTCTTCAGTCCAGGACCCGTAGCGTCCTCTTCATGACAGCCCTCCAGACATGTTGTCATGGTAATTTTCCCCAATGTGAACCTTAGAGTCCAAAAAAAATGGGGTACCAGCATGAATTCCTCTAAGCTTAATTTCCAGCTTAGATCTGATAGGCTGCCACCAATCAGGACTTGGAGTGCCTGATAAACTCTGATCTCCCCAAAACCTTCCCTGGGAACCCCAAGACCCAAATTCCTTGAGTGTCACAACAAAGGGGAATAAACCATTTCCCTTCCCCCTCCTTTCTTCCTCCCAGATCTTTCCCATCCTGGTACACCAGGAGATTACTGTGATTCAAACTCCTTGAATCACAGCACAGAGGAGATCAGGTTTCTCCTCCCTTCCTTCTACCCCCTCCAGGCTTTTCCTCCCTGAGTTATTCTGGAAGATCACTGGGATTCAAACTCCTCGAATCTTAAAACAGAAGGATTCCACCTCCACTCCTCCCATCTTCCCCTCACCCAGACGGCAATACAGATTCAAGCTCCGTGAATCTAAAACAAAAGAGGAATTTTACCTTTCCTCCCCCCTCCTTCTCTCCCACCAAGTCCTCTGGTGAGTACAGACTCAATACCTCAGCTTTAACCAGAGGAAAAAAATCATTAGGTATTTTAAAGAAAAAGCTTTTAATAAAAGAAAGAAGAATAAAGATAATCACTGTAAATTCAAGATGGAATATTACAGGGTCTTTCAGCTTATAGAAACTGAGAAAAAGACCCATCCAAGCAGAAATACAATTTAAAATACTTCCAGCCAAATACACATTAAAACTCTACCAGCCAGATAAACATTTGCAAATAAAGAAAACCAATTAAAAAGACTAAACTGCCTTTCTACTTGCACTTACTACTTGAATAGAAAATTAGAGCCTGTAGTACATCCGGTCACTCTAAGATCCCAGAGAGAACACAGACAAAGAAAAGAACACACAAACAAAGACTTCCTCCACCGAGATTTGAAAGTATCTTGTCTCCTGATTGGTTCTCTGGTCAGGTGTTGCAGGTCACTGTTTGTTAACCCTTTACAGGTGAAAGAGACATTAACCCTTAGCTATCTGTTTACGACACATGTCAATGTCCATGTTTACTCAGTTTTGTAGTCTAGCCACTTCCCTATTGGTGAGTGGCAGGGACTCAGGCCCTCCCATTACTCTAGGTCTCAGCACAGGGACACTGTTGATAGCAGCCTCCTGCTGTCTCTCAACTTTTCCTCCAGTGATATTTCAATTCCCTGGGCCGCTACCCAGCACCTTCTTCACTATATTCCTAGGGTCTTGAGCCTGCAAATCCCAGCAGCCAGCCAGGAGCTCTCGCTAGCTCTCTTGGTCCCTACTAGCAGCTGCCGGTTAGAGATACTACCTTTCTGCAGCCCTCTAGGAACCTAGTTCTCTTCTTGGGCTCCCTACTACAACTGACTGCCTCTGGCCCTACAACTCTTTCCATATGGGCGTTCTGGGCCCTGATTGATTGCTCCCTGTGTAGCCTCCCTAGGCTGCTTTTTAGCCCCTTCTTTGCCAGTGTGGGGCCAACACCCCTCACATCACTTAAAAAAACCAAACCCCCGAAAATAGTGGTGGGAAAGCTTCAAAATCCAGATCAGAATTTCAAAACTTGTGTCTATATTTGTAAGGAATTGCTCTGCTCAGAGTTGCAAGGACTAAGTGACTGAGACAACATTGATTATCAGTGGACATTGTAAGTCGCTTAGGTCTTTCCAAGCTGAGTGAATCAATGCCTTAGTACTTTTAAAAATGTGAGCACTGGACTCCAAGCGCTGCTAGAATTACACAGGAAATGGAGATTCTTGTCTTAAAGTACCAATGCCTTCCCCATCCCCCAATACTAAGTTAATAAACAACTTCAAATAGAAGTGCATCAAAGAGACCCCCAAAGGTATTTTATCTGTATTTATTCAGGGAATGTAAACTGTGTTTTATAAGCATTGATTTCCATTCCACCACAATCAGAAAAAGAGTTGAGAACAGAGGCTTTTAAACCCAGGGAGCCTTTGAAAGCTATTTTAAAGAATTGGTTTTTTTCTCCTGCAGGATTCTGTTGTGCTTAATGGGCCTGGTGGGCTTGGCAGGCTCTCCTGCAGCCTGTGGGAAGCATGGCTAATCTGGAGCTCATCCATCTCTATGTCTCATCTCAAAGTAGCAGCTCTACCAGATGTGCTAATGGAACAGATCAGCCAGCCCATCTGATAGGCTTTTATATTTTTAATGCTTTCTATGCTAAATTACCCCACCTTCTCTTTAAAAAAATGGGCACGTCACTTACAAGCCCAGTGAGGATCATACCACTTAGATGAAGGCTTCCAAGACCATTTGCACATCCTTTGTAAACCCCACTTCAAAGCATACTCCTCATTAAACTTGTATACAAAAAATTTCTTCACAGAAAAAGAGAGCTACTAACTTCCTTCTCTTTTGTTAAGGCTATCTTTCAGCATCACATCCGGCACCATCGCCATCTCTGTTTGAGTTCACTGACTGTCATGCAGCTGACAGAGTCAGTGAGAAGGAGAAGCAACGATGATGATCTGCTACTAACTGATATGGTCGTAAAAGTGGTATTAAAAAAAAAAAAAGTGGAATTTTCCAAAGCATTATGTGATTTAGGAACATGCATCCATTAATAGTGATTGAGACCTGTGCACCTAAATCACTTTTGCATGTTTAAAATTCCCCATCCAGACCACGTAAATCATTGGTAAATAAGATCACAATGATAAGTACCTTGATTTTTATTTTTTCACTCTCAAGCAAGGAGCCATCGTTACATACAATATTATGTTTACTCAGTACATAGCCCCACTGCTTAAAGAGTAACACAGAGTGCTTCACTGCAGATTACAGCCTAAACATGAGGTAGAGTCCAAGATCAGTGTTTGAAGATGTGCTTTTCTTAAGCTCCTTTGTAAGCCTTTCACTTCTGTTTTGTTGTGTAGTCATGCATTTTTTTAATTTAAGTTTACCACGTTTTCACTGGTGTATGACACAAGGAGATTGTTGAGGATGGAGGCAGCTGAACAATGGGGAAGAGCTGAACTGAAAAACTGGATTTCTTCAAGTTTTGTGGACCCAGTGCTCAACATTTGAACTTTAGTTGCCATCCATATCCTTTCACCATGTCTCCTTTCTTTCTATAATTCACTAAAGATGGTCAGAGCTCTTTGATTGGATGATTACTGGAATTACTCTATTTGAAAACCAACAAATTGCAGACTGTTTTGTCTTTAAAGTAATGAAAATTAGCAACACTGATATCACAGGCAAAATCTTCGAAGATTATGTGACTAGAGCAGTAGGAGGTCAACTCAGTGGAATGGAAAAATCTGTCTTTTCCTTTAAACCTGGTCTTACTAGCATTACGGAATTCATCAAAGCAGTTTCACTGAAAAATCTGTCAATGTGAGGTCAGTAAGTTAAAGATGTCGCCAGGCAGATCTGAGAGGTCAGTGTGTTGATATTTGGAATTCTGACTGATTGTGGAAACAGAGCCTATTGATTTTACTGCCAGTTATTCACTAACATTCAAGCTTAGTTATGGAGGAGATATGATCTGCATGGAGTGGAGCTGCTAGCTTTCTAATATGACAAAAGAAGATTCTGTTGGCAGAGTATTTTGACATTGGTAGTATTTCCCTGTATAAATGAGAAAGAGCGTATATAATCTATATGTTTTTTTTTATTAGTGTGTGATGGATTGGGAATGAGAGAAGGAATCTCGATTGAATTAGTCTGATCCTGAGAAAAGATTTGTCTTTGGTATGATTTGCTTTTGTTTTAGAGGTGATCAGAAGTTCAGGTTGGTACTAGTTTTCTCAGAATTATATTTCCATCACCACAAGTCCCATAATTAATATTGGGCTAGATTCACTGGCACACTTTGGCTGCTTTGTGCCACCACAGCTACACAAAGCTGTGAATGAATCCGCCTTATCTGTCTGGCTACGCTAGGTTTAAAGATGCTTTACAGGCTGGGATTCAGACAATCCAGGGCCAAAGGGCATTATGCTGAGTCCTGCTATGTCTTCATCTGTGTGCTCTGACCTGCTCCCTCACTTGAAATGCCAGTAGCAGAGGTCCCTGCCCCATGCTCACAGAGGAAGGGGCCTGGGCTTTCTTCCCCCCACCCAGTTCATGCTACATGGATCCTAGGTCTCTTAATGCAGAATTCTGTGTGCTGAGCCAGGAGTCCAGTCAATTTGTTGAAGCAAAATCCCTTTCAATTTGATATCTGATAAAACAATAAAAGTATTTCCAAAACAAGGAGAGATCTAATAGAAAATTGGCCATATAATATATTACTGGCCTGTGATAGAGGCAATAGGTTTCACTCTGGCTGTGATGGAGTTAGTGAGGTAGACAGTCCCACATTGTTGATAAAAGGGTTAAGGTGAGCCAATGGTCCCAAATGACTCTGCCCTGCTCCACCTGTAGCCAATGTCAGCTGTGGAGAGGGGAGACAAAAGGAGAAGGCCTAGCACAGTTCAGGTCTGACCAGAAAGAAGGATGGAGCTCTGCTTCCCTTGATGAGAGAGAAGCTATTTGTAGCAGCCCAAAGACTGAGCTAGCTTGCCAGCTGGATAGTCCTGCAAAAACAACCCTGTTTGTTTTGTTCCTGATTTCCTTTTAACTTTATCACCCTAAAATGGGAAGGACTGAAGGGTACTTTGGCTGCAGGGACCTTAGAGAAACAGAGCCATACATAGGAAGAGCCACATCTGAGTGCACTATGCCAAGAAGGGCCACGAGAGGCCCCACCCAGCACAAGATTTACAGGACCATATCATCAGGGATCTTGGGTGCCTGCACCTCCCATTGACTTCAACTGGAGTTGTGGGTGCCCAGCACTTCGGAGCACCAGGCCTTAGATATTTTATGTGAAAATATTTCCTCTGTGTCAAGTATATGGAGTGTATGCACTTCCCTTTATGTTTTTGCAAGGTTATCTGGTTCTTGTCCTCAGAAGCCTACACGCCCCCTTTCATTCTTAAGTCCCTGTTAAGGGGTCAGTAGGGTAATCTAGGCCCACCCACTCCACTGGGTTCCAATTCAGGGCCTTTAACCTATGCAGTCAGAATCAATCCTTAACAATTTCCCTGCTGTACTTCAAGGTCCTTCCTATCTCTCTTGGTTCTATAGGCTTCTGTGGCCTGTGGCTCTGTTCATCCCATTTTTGGGTCACTATCACTCTAGGGCTGCTTTTCACCTGCTTGCTGGCAGGACCGTCTTTCTCTAACCTGCTTCCTCCTGTGGCATCTCCTCTGTTTCTCCACTCTTTTATTCTTCCAGCAACTGTGAGGCTGTAAATCAGTGTTGTCTGGCAGTTCCTGTATTAACTGTTTGGTTACCAGGCCTCCATAAGGTTTGGGATTGGTCCTGCTTTGAGCAGGGGCTTGAACTAGATGCCCTCCAGAGGTCTCTTCCAACCCTAGTCTTCTATGATTCTAAATCTTAGAAGAGCTTTTCTCAAGAGTCTTCCTAAATTTGGGGGAAAATCTGATGACACAACTTTGGGGGAGGTTGACATAGATTAATCCAAACCCAAATCTTTGCTATGCCATGAACTCTGCATTCTAGTGTAAATTTACACAGGATCCAGATTTGAACATTCCTCCTTGATCAGATTGTTTTGGAGAGCAGATACAAAGGAAAAAACAACAGCAAAATTCTACTCTGGCAGGTTTCATTCAGCCTACCCTGTGTCTTGTCATGTTAACTTGTGTTTTATGTGATGTGACTTGATATGAGTTAGCATAATCCAGCAAAATGTGACATAAAATGATGTGACATGCTGGAAATTTGAAAAAGAGGAACCAGAAGATCCACTGTGCCCGGGGGACGAAGGGTCATCTCTTTTTTTCCTTCTAAGCCATTTATTGCATCTAATGTGCAGAATCATTGTTGAATCTTTTGAGCATCAGCTGGGATAAAGTACACTGACCCTCTAATGATCATATCAACTCGATGGGGCATCATCATCAATATAAGCAAGAAAGCAGAGTGAATGAGACCTTTCCAAATAATACTTGTTTAGTTGTTTTTAATATTGTCATCTGCCTGGTCATTTGTGCAAATATGGTCAGATACTTAAATATTTCTAAATTTACAGTAGGGATCAAAAGGAAAACACACTTACTCTAAAGTAAGTTCATTAGGCACAATGAGATGATAGCACATTCTCATCATGATCGTATATTCAGATATAGAGTGTGTGTATTATATATCTATATATAAAAGCACCATGATCTCTGGCTAGCTTCATATATTGCTTTTAGATATAGAAATCACAATTGATGGTTCAAAAACACAAGCTTCTAAAGTGAATCAAAGACTATATGATCTGTTATGTCAACCAATGGAAAAAGTTGATAAACGGTTTCAGGAGTGGAGATCTTTCATCCAGAAGACATCTATAATACACACCCGAAGGACACACTTCTATTATAAACTTTAACATTCTTTTTCTTTTATTTTTAGCCTAATGTTTTGATGATCACTTTGGATCCTTGACCGGAGCTTGCTCTTCCAGGGGAAATGAATGGTTTCAAAAATGTTTTTCCTTTTATATGAACCATTTTTATTACAGTTGGTACAATATTTTGTATTTTAAATTAGTTTACAATTTTATAAAAGATAATGCCTGATCAAAATCCCATTCAAGTCAACAGAAAGACATTTATTGACTTCAATGACTTTTGGATCAGGTCCTAGATGAAAGCTCTTATTTTTCCAACCAGAATGCGGGGCCTGATTCAAAGCTGACTAAAGCCAATGCAGTGTTGTTGTAGCCATGTTGACCTCAGGATATTAGAGGGATAAGGTAGGTAAGGTCATATCTTTTATTGGACCAACTTCTGTTGGTGAGAGGGATGAGCTTTCCATTGATTTCAATAAGCTTTGGATTAGACCTGTAGAGAATTGCTTTTCCACAGAATCCTCCACTATAACAAAATTAGCAAGACACAGGTTAATCAGATCAAAAGTTGCTTTTGAGCTTTTTCTTCCCAGACTTCAAATGTTTCTGTGACTTACACATTTTTTTTAAATTTACTCAATTTCATTTATATGTAAAACAGGACAGCTTTTCTCCAGTCTTTTTCCAATCAGTATTTTTTTCCACTCAAACAGCCCTCTATTTATTTTGTAAGAAACTATTCATTCATGTGAAAAAAATTCTAGCTCCTCCAACTTTCATTTAATTTGCTTTGGTATCTTGGACTGACTCAGATTCAATTTTTCCAAATGTCATTTTTAGTTGTACTGGTTGAGATGTAAGTAACAGAGGAAGCATAAAGCAGATGCAGAACAAGAAACACAAATAATATTCCTTTTGTCACCAAAATTAAGAACTGAAACAGGATAAACTTTGTAATTTAATGCCCACAGACAAATCAGGGTACAATGTCGCCATAAAGGGGAAAGGATATTTGTGAAAGGTGGCTTTTGTTACATCTTGCCTTAATGTCAGAAAATAATGATTACCTAAAGCCCAAAATGTTAATCTAAGTTCAATTTTCCAAAGTGTTTCCCATTTCTAATAAATTCTGAAAGCAAAAATAACATTACAGATACTACTGCAAGCAACAGAATACTGAACAGAAACTCAGGCATACGCAGCATATAGATGTTAACTATCTCCGTCAAGAAACCTCACAACCACTGAAACTGAGGGCAAAATTCTGTCCTGATTTGCCTTCAACAAAGTTTCAGGAGGTGTAATTCAAAATAGAATTTGGCTAATAGGCTCTAGAGCTAGTACTATAAATGCCAGATTTATCTGTAGCCTATCAACAATTTTTTTTGGAGAATCTCTCTCTCCTTGTGGGTGTTATTGTGGCAAAGCTGTCCATTAGACCAGTTTAATCACGTCTCATTTCTTACTATGCCATAGTAAGAATGATATTCCATTGGCTACATGTAATTATCAGATTTTCTTTCAAGGAATTCTGCCAGAGTAGGGTGTTTCCATTTCCATGGCTGTAAACAAACAATTTCAACCAGTCCATAGAATGAAGAAAATGATCAGGTATCAAGTGAGTTGTGTAGGTAGATCATGAACCTGCTTCCATTCTTCCTCTCTGGTCTTCCATGAAGCAAATTTGGAAAGTTGCTTGCAGTTGGTCTTCTAGTGCTGCTATTTTTGCTTAGGAAATTATTTTGTCAAATTATAAAACATATCAGAATACAAATAACTCAAGAAAAGAAGAAATCCCACTTGGCAAATTAAGAATAAATGAACTGCGTGATGATGTTTATAGTGTTCTTGAAATTACACTAGTCCAGATTCTGTGCTGATTTTCACTCCCATAGACTTTCCCTTAAGTCAGAATTTCTATAAAAATCAACAAGTAGGAGAAAAGAGAAGGAGGGAGGAAAAGTACAAAGGAAGAAGGAAGATTGTGATTCTGTGTGTGTGTGTGTGTGTGTGTGTGTGTGTGAGAGAGAGAGAGAGAGAGAGAGAGAGAGAGAGATGAGGCCCTAAATGCGGAGGGTCAGGATATTTGGGGTGTAACTGTGATATCACATGAAAGGTTCAACTAGAGTAAACAGTAAGGGCCTCAGGATTAGGCTCCTAGTGCACGTCTGATAGTACTTAAAAAAAAATCTGATATTTATAAGAATTGCTCCAGCCACAGTAGTGGCTAGTTGAAGACAAATGTGGCATTTATGCCTTTTTTCAAATAAACAATGTATGGTATCACTATTGCATGGGAGCTAAGATCAAATGTATTAGCAGCTCCACAAATATTTCTGATTTCTTTAGCCAATGTATAAAATAGCAAAGGCTCAGAACTCAAACAACATGAGTAGATGCAAGGGTGTATGCTATAAATGATGAGTCAAAGTTAAGCTCTGTGAAGAGAGGGTTTCAAGCTAGCTCATCTAACAGGGTTGAAAGAGGAGAACCTCCCAAAGTGCTCCGCTGCCCTCAGCATGAAGTACATAGCATGCTGTGGAGTATTTCCCAATCTCTGCCATTTCTTTTAGCATGCCAGCTTGCAGGGAGGCACAATAGGCAATTAATCATCATGCATACCTCAGAGATGTCATGAAAAAGAACAGGGACAGGTAGAAGAGGAAGCACACCTCACTGCACAAAACTAACACCATTGTTGGAGCTATAAATGTGCCGGTTGTAGAACTGGGCTGCATGTTACATTAAGGCAGCTGCATATAACCCGCCCCAGTATGTCCAGACCCCAAACCCTGCCATGATATCAGGACTTATTTAATTTTTTTTAGACCTTTCTTGTAAATTGGATATAGTCTTTGCCTTGAGTGACATCTTTTCCACGTCAGGTTTAGATTATTAAACTCCTTTGCAATTTAAGGTCTTTGGATACTTCTCTTAGCTAAGCAGTTTATTTCTTTGTGGACTTGTTCTGTTTAAACTTATTAATGCACATTAGATATGATTTTCAGATATGCTGGGAACCTCTCAAAACTGATCATTAGGGTCCTGAACTCTGATTCCCCAAATTAGGGGTGTATGTGTGTGTGTGTGTGTGTGTGTGTGTTCATTCCACACAATTTTTCCCAGTAAAATACAGGGTTTCATCTAAATCCGTGTTTTTTGTCATTTGTCATTTTTGCCAAAATTTTCTGATTTCCTTTAGAATTTTTCTAACAAATGTTTAATTACAAATCAACATTTTGTCATTTCAAAATGTCATCGTTCAAAATGCTGAAACCATTTTCTTTTAGACGTTTCTGAATTAATGTTTTTCTGAATTTTTGTCCCATTTTGGAATGAAATGCCAGAAGATTGGAAATGCAAATTCCATCCCATGGGAAACTCCAAACAGCTGTGACACATTCACCTTTTTGCTGTACCATAATGCAATACATAACACACACAGTCTTCATATAACTGAAATAAAATATAACAGTTTACTGTTATATTATTAGGTCAATAGCTCTGTGCTTTGCCTCTAAAAAGCCTCTTTGCTATTGGGAACAATTTAAATGAAGTTTATATTTTTATAATGGCCTAGTTTTTTATATCAGAATGTCTGGTTCAAAATCAAGCCATGAAGAGGGAAGTCTTATTTATTCATGCATAGACTAATAGATTGGAAACTTTTTGGCATAATGTTCTAATAGCCTTTATAGATACTGATTTAAAGAGAGTGGTGATTATTTTCAGGTTGAAAAAATTATCTAGTATTGTTCTCTCTCAGTCATCAGAACTATCTAGTCTAAAGATCAAAGGAGATCAGTTTTTATTTCCTTTCCTACCAATATCAATTTCCTCTCAGTTATATGTGGATGGAATAATTTAAATGCCAGGTAGATATTGCTGGATTATAAAATATAGGTATATTCCTCCAAAGGATTTCTGAATATGAACTGAATTGCTTACACTAACAGCCATTTACAAGGAATATAAATCTAAATTTATAGTGCATGACTCCTGAGTCTGTGTGAGGGAGTTAATTTATATATGCTTGTCATTTATTATCATAAATTCTCCTTAGAGAAGAATTCAAAGATACGGTCAGGTGTCTTTGCTTTCTCTAAGTAAACAAGTCACATCTAACTCACAACTTCAGAGGTCTTGCCCATGACTATGGAAACTGCTATTCTAAGAAGAACTGTTGGTTCATGCTAAATATCCGTGCTTCTTTAGGGTAGCACTTTTTTGCAATTAAGCAACACAATATTCCAACATGACACACACCTTGTCATATCATCCTGCCTGAAGTTATGTATTAGACTTAAAGCTGAATTCCAAGTGAAACAGCCATCTGTGAGCAGTATCTCAGCACTCTTTATGCATGATTCACATCCTGAAGTCTCTCATTTGGGTCACTCTATGTTCCCGAATAAATATTTTAAAAATAAAGGTGGTACCCCTGCTCCTGCCCTGAAGGGCTTAAAACAGCCCTGGCAGAAGGTTGTGGCTGGGAGCTGCTAAACTGGGCTGATTGGGAAGTGTTTGCAGCTGGGCCATGCCCCAATCAGGCCACAGGTGGCCCGTATAAAGAAGCTGGAAGCTTGACAGTTTTCCTCTGCCTGGCTGCAAGGAGCTCGAGACAGGGTACCTGAGTGGTGCAGGGCTGGGGAAAGGCTGGGGAGCTCCTCCCTGGAGAGCCCCAGGCTGCAGCCTAGCATAAGGCCAACAGGTACTGGGGGTTGCAGAGGGCAGCCAAGGGGTAAATAAAGGCAGCCAGTCCAGACCCCTTTACCTATGATGAGTGGCTGATATTGCAGTCTGCCCCAGTGAATGGGGGCTAGATGGAGACTGGGCAGTAACCAAAATTGAGGTGAAGTGAGGATAATGGGTTGGGGGTTTGGGAGACCCAGATCTGTGGGGTACTACCAGGGGGCAGCATCCCAGTTAAAGGGGCACTGGGGTCCAGGGAGAGACACAGGGGCTAGAGGACAAGTGGATCACTGGTCTGCAGAGGGTGCTCTGGGGCTAGAACAAGCTAATTCCTGGAAGTCACCAGCAGGAGGCACTGCAGAGGTGAGTCTGTACCTCTACAACATGTTAACTCTATTTACATTAATATATTTTTGCAGGGGAAATCAGGTCTGATGTCCACACACAAAGATTAGCCTTGATCAAATATTAATAGATGTTTAAGACCAGAAAGGATCATTAGAACCATTTGGGTGGTCTTTGTAATACAGGCCATAGGGTTTCATCTAGTTACTCTTGCATTGGGCCCAGAAACTTGTAAGTGTCATGAATGTAGAGGTGCAATTGTACACAAATACTTTGTCCACTGACATTTTGGGCCTTACACTAACTGCAGCCCTTTTCCACTTTACCTCCCAGCTGGCAACCACCAGAACCATAACTAGCTTTTGCATGTATATTTTGCCTGTGTGTCCTCTGGGCAATTGTGAAAAAAAGGCCCATTCTCAACACTATATCCACAGCTCAGTCTATTTGCATACCTCCATAGACTCATAGACTCATAGGTCAGAAGGGACCAATATGATCATCTAGTCTGACCTCCTGCACAAGGCAGGCCACAAAACCCTACCCATACACATTTATAACAACCCC